>NC_056725.1:1552063450-1552363450 GCF_019279795.1 Protopterus annectens | reverse complement strand
AACTTCCTACAAAGAAACCCACTAGCAACAAACTCAAGGCCATGATGCTTAATGCTAGGCGTCTAAACAGTCAACTGCACTCCCTGGAGGCACTCCTCACCTCGGAAGATGCTGGCATCTGTGCAGTTAGAGACTTTGTTCAAAGCCACAGACAGCACCCCAGCTGTACAAGGCTACAATGACTTTCACTTGTTTATACCCCAAAAATAAGAGTGAAAGAACCAAAGGTGGAAGTGTATCCATCGTCAATGAACCCAAATACACCTAGACTGATGAAACAATAGGACTCGCTTGAGCTAGTCCAGGTCCAAACTACAGGTAAAACACACCAACACATCATCACCAGCTACAGGACCCCACCATGAACCGAGAGAGACACGCTGCCTACCTGAACTTGCTGTGGTCACTCAGTGTACAGCCAAACACCTTAAGTCCTTCCATCAATTGGGTAACTTACATGAGCACAAACAATCACTATAAGGTTCCTGGACTTTTTTCAAATGTTCTGGGTCTGCACCCCCCCCCCCCAAGGGGCTCAAATGTCCAAACCTTAGTGCTCACCAACTTGAGGGTGGGGGTCACTGCACTACACCAAGTGTCGCTATCCCAGAGAAGGGTCAGACCATAAATTTGTCTAGTTTTAAGTAAAGAACAGATCTGCCCCCCCCCACCCCCAGGAGCAAAAAAACTGAAAAAAGTTTCTCCAAAGCAAAACTGTAGCCTACTAACCAATGGTATGAAAGGTTTCAAAGCCCCTGCTAACACACACCCAACAATGACTCCTATGCAGAGGAATACACAAATGCCCTACAGAGCCACTTAAATGTATCGACTCGGCTGTACCTGACAGGACCAAAACCAAGTCCTCATGAACAAACAAGCCATCCTGGTAGACTATTAGCAAAAATAGGTTATATAACAAAAGAAAAACGGTTATCCAAGGACTAGAGGGAACTTACTCAACAGAGGAAACATACCCTCCACAGCTTGAACAAGCAAATCAGATACACTGTAAAGTCCACCAAGGCTAGTTATGAGACTAAATTAGCATCCCTAGCTAAAAACAATCATAAGGCATTCTTTAGCCACCTCCGAAACCCAAAATGGAATGTCCAACTGTGTGCTGATCTTACAGTGGATGGTACCACTCACACTGAACCTGAGGAAACTGCCAACCTGTTAGCTGACAGACATGGCAATAACTTCACCCCCTCTCACCACCAACACCAAAGAATTCCTGACAGTCCTCTACCGATCACCTCCAAACAACATGTCATAGAAGTGACTCCAAGGCCAAAAACACTGCCTCTACAGGACCGAACATCCCAGACTGCTTACTAAACAAATCTAAAACAAGATCTAGTGGAACCATTTGGCACTCTATTCATAACCTGAGCACTGGCTTTGTTCTGGCAGAGTGAACAGCAACAGTAATCCCCTTGCACAAAGGGGGTCCAGAAACCAACCCTGGGAACTATTGACCCAAGCGCCTAACCAGCCTCATCTGCAAGACCATGGAAAGAATCATCATAGACCTCATCAACAACGACACAGACTAGCTCAACCTTTTGACCCGCCCCAGTCTGGTTTTGTCAAGCGTAGCTCTTTCTTATTAAACCTGGTGGACTTCTTTGAAGCCTTGGATGAGGGAAAAGCAGTACATACTGCCTATCTTGATTTAAACCATGGTTGACAATTCCCCAGACGGGAGTCATTGAGACACTCTCCCAGCTATGGCTTAACCTATACATCACTAGATGGGTAGCCAAATGTCTAACCAACAGAATGCACATTGTCAGAGAGTCCAACTCCACCAGTAGACCAATTACCAGTGGGGTATCACAAGGATCCGTGCTGGGCCATCTACTGCTTGAAGTCCATTTCTCTGAAGCCCAAGCAAAAGTAGATGGCCTGTGGCTTGCCAAGTTTACAGAGGACTGTAACGGGATGCAATCACAGAGTCCCCCAACAATGTTAACATAGAGAAGGGACCGACGCAGACAAATTATTAGTTTTAGTCTGTGACATTGGCACCAAACACAAAAATGCTTCATTATCCCCTTTGGTAAAGTAGGCCCTGCCAATTATGATACAGATAGCACTCCTTAAAGTTCAAACTCAGTGGTGAGAGACTTGGGAACACAGGCTGCTAACAATCTAAATGTCAGCCACCATGTGTCCATAGGGGTAAGGAAAGCCTTCTACATTGCTCATCTCATACACAGGGGCACAGCATCCAAGACAGAGGAGATTACAACTCTACTGTACTCAACAATCATCAGACCACGGAGTACAATACTCCCCTTCTGTATGTAGCTCACCAGATACCTGCAGCAACTGAAGAGAACACAGAAGTGTCTAACCAAGACAATCTAGGGTCTCCAAACATGTCATACATGAAAAGACTGAAAGCCCTGTCATTCTATTCTGTACCATACAGACTGCTGATTGAGGACCTGTGCCTGGCCTACAAAGCTGTCTCTGATGTGCCCTAATGGAAATGCTGCACATCCACAAATCAAATGGTACACGATCTACTCATTCTAGGAATCTCAACCTAGCCTGTGACATTAACAAAACATGTTGGAGACAGAGCTACATCTCCCAGGGATTGCCACTCCTCTAGAATAAGCTCCCACTTCACATCAAGCAGAGCTCAAAGACACTACTTAAGCTCAAAGTTGACAATGGGAAGGATGACTATAAATTCAACACGACAGTGGAATTTGTGCCCCTCATGGACAGGGACAGTCGGTGCTGATCATAGATGGTCGTCATTAGCAGAGTGATTCTAACTATGGTCAATTAGGGTACACTTCTTTTTTTTTTTTTTTTTTAAACACGGCTAGGCTTGTAAAGGCCCTAGGGCCTTTAGGTTCATAGGAGGTTACTAGGCTAAACAAAGGAAAAAAAAAAAAGGAAATTGGTAATGTTCTCTCAGCTGGCAGAGCTACACAGATAAGACAAAACCAGACAGCACTTAGAAGCACAGGCTGTACCATGCATCTTACCATGGACAACCTTTCCTTTAGATTAACTCAAGCTTATCAGTGTGTTGCCAGTTTGGGACATTTGTTCCTATTAGGAGGTAAAACTGCAATATTTGAAAATAGCTTTGTGTGTTAGTATTAAGTTAATAGGTTTTAGGGGGGTACTGGGGGCGTTTTTATTTTTCATTGAGGGCTTTTAATAAAAGAAAAAAGTTTGTAAGTGATTTGGCATATGCTCAAATGGATATGACGAGAAATAACTGTATAAAGTTCAACCTGCCAAACAGTGTATGCTTGTAACAAAAGCCGGAACTTAACATTTAACAAAAAAGCTGTTATTCTCACCTTTTAAGTAAAATTACTGAAAGCATCATTACATTAAAAAGTTATGTGTTAAAAGGTCAGAGGTCTCACAGATAAATAGAAAAAAAATGTAGTGAACTATATTAAAACTTGTAGAGTGCAAAAAGCTATGCTATAGGAGACATACTTGAAAGAAATGAACGTGTGAATTTGATGAAGAAAGGTTTTCAGGATGGTTCTTCAGGAGAATACCTGGGACAAAGGACAAGAGGAGTACTTTTATTGATTGCAAGAGAATTTCCAATAATGATAGAAAAGGAAGGATAAAAAAAAGGTAATGGTAGATATGTAGTACTAAGGAGCTACTGCAAGGGAGGAAGATTACACTGGCATGTATTTATATTCCAGCTAAAACTGCTATAATGGAGCTTAAAAAGATACTGGGAGAAACATCAGCTTTCATCAAGGAATACTACTTACAAGTGGGTAATGGAATTTGATTTGCAGCAGTGCAGATGTGTCAAGGAGCCCAGAAGGGAAAGTATAACAAAGGAAAAGGAGGGTAGACATTTGAAGAAATTTATGAAAATATTTGGCATGAAAATGTGAATTCAGTACTAGGAGTTAAGTGAATTTACATATTACTCCCCCAAGATACAAAAACTGGGCTAAAAAGAATTTACATATTACAGAAACGCATGCATTTAAAATCGAATGTTTTGATATGTACACAATAACTATTTCAGATCATGCGCCAGTAACAACTAAAATAAAAATGAGACACTGGTGCTTTTACACATATCTGTTGAAGAGAGAGGATTTTAAGGAATAGGTCGTGGAAAATATTCAGCAGCTATTAGAGAAGGTAGTCGTGTCTTCTGAAAATATAGCTAGGGAGTGGGATACAATTAAAGTGGAGTTTAAAAATAGGGTAGAAATAAATAAATAAAATGGAGTTTTGGTTAAGAAGTAAATTATATAGTGCGACTGAAAAATGTTTTAAGTATAGCAGAATAAGGGAATAGGGAGAATCTCACAGAACAAGAAAAGGAGCAACTGGGGAATGCTAAACAAAAAACAAGGGATTACCTCAATAATATGCATAAATTTAAAAAGATTAATATTGTGCAACTTTTTTTTTTTTTTGTAACAACTCTAGAGCGCAAAATCTTTTTGCACAATGGTTCAGGCAACGAAAAATAGAAAGGGCCGTCGCCAAGCTTAGGAAACCTATAACAAAGAAGGTAACAAAAAGATCCTACAGAGATCCTGTAAAAGTTTTAGAAATATTTTGAAAATTCTAAAAAAAAAATGTCTATATAAAGCAGAGAAATATAGAATTCAAGAAAAGGTACAAATGGAAATGTTTACGGAAGACTCAACTATACCAAGGTTAGACGTGATGAGACTCAATTACTACTAGTTAGAATAGGAGGGGAGCAGATAAAAAAAAAAAAAGGGTGATGTATAAACAATAGACTGGAAAATCCCCATACATAGACAGTATCCCTGTGGAAGTTTGGATGCTAGGAGGGAAAAAAACTGAAAGTGCTGGAAGGTTTTGTTTAACAGTATTCTAAGAGGAGAAGTATCAACATCCTGGTAGCAAGCAGTGGTAGTTGTAATACTTAAGAGTAAAGATGCATCAGATCCAGCTTCATATAGACCCACTTCAATACTAAACCATTATAATAAAAACAAGTGTTTATTTCTATAACGGCTAAAAGAAAAGCAACAGTGATGCCAAAATTGACAGATATAGATCTGTCTGGTTTTGTGGAGGGAAGGCAAACATCTGAAAACATTAACAGCACACTGAGGATCCAGAGGGAAGCACAATGTAAGAAAATATACCGCTGTTGTTGGTGGGTCTTGATGCAGAGAAAGCATTTGAAAGAGTAAGCAGAAGAAACTTTATAAGCAGGGGAATGGAAGCATTTGCATTCCCTGATAAAATTACAAGGCTGATTATGAAAATATATGAGGGCGAAAATTAAAGTGGGTGGGGTCCTCTGATAATTTCTACTTAAGCAGATGAACCATGGAAGAGGTGTGCCCCTTTCCTGTTTTTTTATTTGCATTATATTTAGAACCACTGGCAAAGAAAATAAGGGACTCAGAAATTCAAGGATACAATTGATATGGTAGTCAAGAAAAGCTATTTTAAGAGGGTAGGATTTTACACAACAAAAACCAGTAAAGGACATTACAGTGTTGCGGAACTTTTTGAGACTGTTTCAAATCTTTTTGGGATACAAAATTAATGAAGCTACAACAAAGGCAACAGCAGTAAGTTATGTACTCACAAATTAGTTCAGCAATTTCCACATGTATGGGGACACGATAAAATGAAGTATTTGCCAGTATGGATTAAAAATTATTCCAGTGTGGTAGCTAAGGATATGTGGGAAGAGACTACAAAAAAGAGAATACAAAAACTAAGAAATACGAAGCAATGTTATATGGTCATGTTTAAGATAAAAGCAATTAAAATGTTTTCAGACCCTTAAGTCTTCTACACAGGTCAGGCATATTTTTATCAACCAGAGGAGAAGTTGTGGATAGCAATTAATAAAGAGCTGAAGGATTTTTTTTATCTGGGAAGGGAAGACGGCAAGAGTCAAGGGGGATAAGCTAATTCTTCCAATAGAATTAGGCAAACTGGTATTACCCGATTTGAAAGGGTATTTCACAGCTACACAGAAAAGGCTCCTATACATTAGAATCTTCTTAGGAGGTTACTAGGCTAATTGACCAGGAGGTTATTTCAAGCTTAGTCATTTCATCCCAATTTAGTACCATAGATACCCTAGTCAATACCCAGAAATGTATTTCGTAATGACTGCCCATGTCCAGGAGGGTTGTGGGCGCTATCCCTGGTCAGAATTTAAGGTATCCCATCTACTCGTCCAGGTTTCTTTTGAACAGTGTCAGAGGTGCTCCGCTTCACATGAATTGGCAGCCTATCCCAAAGATGCAGCAGTTGCTGGGAGACTGCATTTTATACTCAAGTTGCAGGCCATATTCAAGTCCCTGAACAGCTAGCTCTAGTCCAGTTTGATTTACAGATGTGCAGCAGATTCATTAGGTTTGAGTCAGAGATAGCTCTGTAAGCCAGTCATGTCTCCCCTAGGAAGTCTATATGATACAGAGGACAGTGACGGGGACTTAAGTCAGTCTGTGTGAGGCACGCGCTGGAGTCCCTTGATCTTCTTTGTTAGAAACCTCCGAGGTCTGTCCAACTGCTGCAGGTGCTTTGTACGGTACATCCCAAAAGAGGTGTTGAAGTCAATTATGGGCCTGATTAGTGACAAGTATACAGGGGTTAAAACCTTAGCTCTAGAGGCAATGCCTTTGCTAACCAAGTGTGCTACGCAGGCTTTCCTTACTACAATAGACACATGGTGGTCAAAGTTGAGGTCTCAGTCTACTTGTGATCCCAGATCCATTACCACTTCATTGGTACATAGGATATTGTTATTAACTTGACGGTGTGAATGGACACTTTTTACCAAAGGGAATGATAATGCATTTCTTTGCATTCAGTTCGAGACACTGACTAAAAACACCAGTCATTGGTCTGCACAAGACCCTCCTGATGTATACAGACATAATTTGGGGATTCAATTACTACATCCAGTTTGCAGTCATTTGCTAACTTGATCAGCCAGAGCACCTTAGTTTTGGCTTAAACATCTGAGAAGTATATACCAAACAGTAGGGGGCCCAGTAGTGACCCTTACACAGCCCGTTGTTGACAAGTCTGTTGGTTGATATGAAGTCATCCACTTTGATAGTATGTGACTGGTATGTGAGTCAGCTGGCAACCCATCTTACAACAAAGGGGTTTACATTCAGTTTGCTAAGTTTATCAGTAATGCCAGAGTGTGGGATTGTATCAAATTCCTTTGCCAAGTCGAGGTATGCCGTGTGCACAGATTTGCCCTCGTCAATGGCCCTGGTCACATTTTTGAAGAAATCCACCAGGTTTAACTGGCAGATCTGTCCTTTTCAAAGCCAAATTGGGTCTGATCCAGGGTTTGGAGGTAGCCTATGTCTATTTATGAGGTCCATAATATGTCCCATGGCCTTACAGAGGCGGCTGGTAAGACTTATGGTTCTCCAATTCCCCAGTTCCGTTGCCAAGACACCTTTATAGAAGGCAATAATTGTTGCTGTTCTCCATTCTACAGGAGCAAAGCCTGTGGATATGCTATGAGTAAACAGGGTACTTAATGGTGATGCTAGTTCATGTTTTAGTTTGTTTAGAAGACAGCCTGGGATGCCGTCTGGTCCCATAGAGGCTGTATTTTTTGCCATAGACAAAGTTTTTATGACCCGACCCGAGTTTGGAGGGGATGGGGAGTGAAACTTTTGCCAAACCTGTCTGTTAACAGGTTTGTTAGCTCTGCAGGATCAGTGTGTGAAATACCATTGGTCACTAGTTCGGCATATGCTTGGGTCCTACCTTTTAGGCTACGTATATGGCTGTAAAAGGCCATATGGTCATTTTTGGATGAGATTGCTAGGTTTTTCTCAAAGTTACCCTTAGAGGATTTGACATATTGTCTTACTTGCCTGTTGAGCAGTGGAGGGTGCTTTTCCACTGTTGGGGCCTCACCTTAGTTTTTTTAGACAGCAACTTTTTGCATTTGCTGATGCTGGATATCCACCAGGGTGGCTTGTATTTTCTTGGGACTCGAACAGCTGAACCAGCACAAGCAGAAACCTACAACTCAAAGTGGAAAGGGATGATTATGAAACAGGGGCAACCTCAAGAAACAAGGAGACACTGGGATTTTGGATGCAGCTCTTTTAGGAGAATAGTAACCATCATACAGAATAAGTATCAGAAAATATTTTAAGAACTAAGCCAACACGGGAATGGAGAAAGGAGATTCTGCCGCTAGGGATGACTGCAATTAGGGATTTAGACAATAGGCAAGAGGGGGGTTGAATTTATTGGCGAAAACTGACAAAGGAACCAAGGTATTGATTGGCAGCAAATAACTAGAGAGAGAAAGGTAATAAAATGGGAATAGGCCAAGAATGTATTTGGACTGCAGGTTAGAGACTGCCTTCCCTATCAAGGATTGATATCAGAGTACAGGAAAGAGATAGAAATAGGGGGTCCTAAACAAAAGACCAGCAGGGTATGAAGGTTTTTTTTTTTTTTTTTAGCAGAATCTAGAACAGAAGCTCCCGTTAAAAAGGAATAAATTAGTACAGCATATAAAATATTTCATGACAACTAGAAGAATCAATTAGAAGAGACTACAAAGAATAGGGAAGAGAGACTGGATAAGCAGTTCACAAAGAAACAATGGGGGATACATGTAGGTCTCCCAAATATGCAAGAAAATGTAGAAGATGTAGGATTTTTTGCTTGGAAATGTTTATATAGCTGATATTTTTTACACCCCAAGAAGACTACAGAAAATTTTTACTCAAGTAAACACCAAATGTTGGAGGTGCGATGGGGGGGGGGGGTATTTGGGAACATATTTTTCTGGGAGTATAATGAGTTGGCAGACTTTAAAAGTTCCCTGCAGACTACTCTGTTGGAGATATTGGATGAGGACATTGGTGTAACTAGGTAAATGATTCTTCTGAGCTACGATACAGAATCGGAACTGCCATAAGGCCTTGCCGAGTCTAATTAAGGTGGCTGCTAAAAAAGTAATTACTAGAAAATGGAAATCAAAGTCTAAACCAACTGTACTAGAAGTAATGAATATAGTAAGAAATAAAACAACTGGAATTGGGATCTTTAAAAAAAAAAAAAAAAAAAAAGCTGGAGCAAAATTACACTGGAAAAAAAATCGGGAGTTGTGGGAACAATACACATAGGGGAGGAATGAGGTTTAAAAGAAGGCAGGACTTGAATGAACTATGTAATGTTCAACTGAAATTGATTTGGTAGATTATAAATTATGCACAATGTTTGCAACCAGGACTATGTCAATATGGTTTGTTTTCATTGATATAAATGTATGATTGCTTGTTATCATAAGTGATATATTTAAAAGATGTTCTCTGTTAAAAAAAAAAAAATACACAGTAAAATGTCAATGCAATAGCCAACATAAATTTTAGCCTAACATGCTGTAAGTAATGGTACAGTAAACTTCGTGAACATGACTTCAAACATTACTGTAAAAAACAAAAATTTATTACCAAAGAATAAAAATATACATGCTTTAAAGATGCTGGTTAAAATCAATTACTGTATATAGAATATAACAGTTACTTGTACATCTGTTGTATCTTGAATGCAGTAAAAGCATTATTATACCATGACCCCCCCAAAACATGCACGCTGATTGGCCATGTTAAACCCATTTAACATAAATAAGCAATGGACATCTCCGCTGCTTATTTTTAATACAATCAGTTTAACTACAGTAAACAGAACATTTGCATTCAATGTACAACAGATGTACAAGTAACAGTTATTCTATAAACAGTAGTGGATTTTAACCAGCATCTTTAAAGCATGCATATTTTTATTCTTTGGTAATATATTCTTACGATAAACATTTGAAGTCATGCTCATTATTAACATTTTTCTGTTAAAATACATTAAGTACCTTGTAGAAAGAAAGCAGTGCTACTGTTGCACTATAATTTTTTAACTGATGTATTTTAGGTTTCAAATACTGAGGTAAAGGTTGAAATTTTTTTCTGTCAAATCATGTATTCATTGTGCTTCACTTAAATAAATAAATGCAATCATTGGGAATTACTTTCTATAATATGTACTTACATTATTTTTATTGCATTGGAAACTGTTTATTCAGACCTGTTAAGTTGTACTCCTTTTGCCTGTATTGGTTTGAGTTTAAAACTGGGAACCTACACACTGAGGTTTTAAATTTCTGCACATTTGCATCCAAGAATACTAGTTTATGTTTGAATGCATTGAAAGATAATGCTGTACACATAAGAGCAAAATGATGAATCCATATGCGGACTAGCAAAAGCTGTAAAATGTACCAGAATTTCATTTGCTGGTAAGATGGCTTTCTTACAGTTAGAAAATCAGAATACAAAAGCTTGCATATAGCAAAATGTATTGTTTTGATCAAAGATAAATCCTCCATCTTCATCTAAATGAACATATGGATCCTGTGGTTGTTGGTAAAATAAAAAGTTATTTGTGTAATAAATTAATTAGTCAAGTTCACCATAAGACTGAAGATTCTACCACAGTATTCACAGACGATGTGAAGGCTAACAGACTAAAACCGAGTGATGACCTTGATAAATTCAGACCTAGCTAAATTCTACAGCCTCCTCCAATCTGACGACCCCACTGCATATGCAGAATCCTTTACAGCCAAAATCTATGCATATGTATGGCTGCTTCAGTGGCATAGAAGGATAAAGCCCTGTCTACAGCCCAGGTGACCTGGGCTCAATTAATGGCTTGGGCAACTGATGGCGTAGCAGAGAGGGATGGGCATTACCCTCCTGGAGGGGATGCTGGTAAAGTGCGAGTCTCCTGCAATGATCCCAGCTGGGGGCTGGACATCACATTATGGGAGGCGAGTCAAATCAGGATGTGGAGAATGGACATGGCTGAGCTGCTACAGAAGCAGGGCAATACGCCAAAAGGTCCCCAATGCATGCCTGCCCCTCAGACAACCACTGGCATCAGGTGTTACATGCAGCTCTTTTGAAAAAAATCCCTGGCTGATTAAATAACAGCACCAATCCCTCAGTATGCCTTAAGACCCACTCTGGCCCTGGCAAAAAAAAATATAATCGATACTAGAGCATCCGGTAGCTCCAGCGATGGACATGGAGCACTGGGATGGCTGTCCAGACGAGGAAGACCCAAACATTCTACGCACATGTGAACAGCCAACATATATTCTTCATTAGCTCCCCTCAGAAATAAAATACAATAAAGTCAAAAATAAACCCTACTGTAGGCAACTTAATTGACAGGTTTGAATAAAAGTTTACAATGCAATAAAAAATAAAGTACATATTATAGAAAGTAATTGCCAATGATGTCCCTCTTACCATGCTCGAAAAGGAGGTCACTGTCAGTTGTCTGTCTTGTGTATGCATGAGGTGGTAGACTCTGGCACCAGTCTCTGCACAAAAAGTACAAATACGAGTCTGCCATTGTACATGTTGGTGTGAATGACTTGAAACAGATCTCATTGGACTATATGAAGAGAGACAGGACTGAATTCTCAGAATGTGCGTTCCAGGCAGGTATGACCCTAGCCTTAAGCAGCATCCTACCTTCACCAAGCATGATAATACAATATCAACACAAAATGATTGACTTCAACAAATTGGCTTAGTTTCTGGAGTCATTACAAGGGGATCCAGTAACTGTCTGCCTGGGATGACATGGTTGATGGGCCTTGATGCTTTGCCAGAGATGGACTTTACCTATCACCACTGGGTTTCCAGACCCTGGCCAAGGCTCTTGTCTCCTCCACTGTGCCGTTTTTAGGCAATGTCCCAAAGACAAACCTTACAACTTAAAAGAGCAGTCAAAAAGCAAATTGAAAATCATGCTGCTTAATGCTAGGAGTCTTAACCTGAAAATGGACTCACTGGAGGCTCTCCTTGCACTGGAGGATGCTGTGGTCTGTGCAGTCACAGAAACTTGGTTCAGGGCTGCGGAGAGCACCCCTGCCTTACCAGGCTATACCTCATTCCACACATTCTGACCCCAAAATGAGGTTGGGAAGACTAAGGGTGGTGGTGTCTATCTTCATGAAGGACAGGCACACCTCAGACTGGTTTGCCAGCATGACGAATGGGAACGACTCCAGGTACAACTGACAGTTGGCAAGACACCCATCCAAGTTATAGCTAGCTATAGACCTCCTCCATGACTCAGAACATCCACTCCACTTATATTGATCTACAAGACTCCATCAAGGTACCCCCTAACACAATGCTCCTTGGTGACTTCAACTACCCCACCATAGACTGGGTGAACTATTCCTACACTAATGCACTCTCTCAATGATACCTCAACTTCAACAGTTCTAATGCACTAGACAGACTCATCTCATCCCCTACAAGAGGAGATGACATACTGGACTTGGTTCTTATCAGCATGGGTGACCGCTGCACCACTCCCATAGTATGTTCTTCTCTGGTGAGATCAGATCACCGGGCTCTCTCATTCAAAGCTCCTCTCCCACCCAGTGCCCCCCCACCAGCCATAATCAAGCTAAAGAACTTCTCAAAAGCAGACTACAACCTCCTAAGGGAGGGTATCTATGGCTTCATACCACTGCCTCCCTCAGAGGCTGCAGACAACAATGCTAAACAGTATGCCAATGCAGTACACAAGCATCTGTACAACTGCATGGACTCAGCCATACCCAACAGAAGCAAAACTTGCTCCACAAGGAAACACAAACCTGTTTAGAGGACACACTCTATCAACAGGCTTTACAACAAAAAGAAGAAACTGTTGCCCAAGGGTAAAAGGGAACAAATTCCAAATTGGAAAACTCCCTCCTTAGCCTCAACAAGCAAATTAGATCACTAGTGAAAACCTTAAAGGCCAATTATGAATCGAAACTAGCCTTCATAACAAATGGAATCCATAAAAAGTCTTCTTCAGCTACGTCCTGAACCTCTGTGGCAAAGCACAAGTTTGTTCCAAATTAGTACTTGTATCACTTACACTGAGGTCCTGTTGACTTAGGTTCAGCGCAAACGTCACCCTCTGCCCCCCCCAAAAGGCCCTTCCTACATCCCTGATACTTGTCCCGCACATCACATCTCCGTAGATAAAGTGTTACAGGCCCTATCCAAAGCAAAGAACACAGCTTCCATGGGACCCGATTGTATCCCAGGATGTATTCTGCACCATCTCCAGCAAGAACTGGCTTCGCCACTGAGCACCCTATTAAACCACAGCTTAAAGTACTGGCTTCAGTCCAGCAGAGAGGAGAACTGCCATTGTAATCTCCTGGCACAAAGGTGGTGCCACTACTGACCCTGGAAACTATTGCTCCATTAACTTGACAAGTCTGATGTGTAAAGCCATGGAGAGTATTACTATGGATCTCATAAACAAGGACAAAGGCAATCTCCAAGCACTTCACCCCACCAAGTTCGGATTCATTAAAGGCAGATCTTGCCTGCTGAACCTGGTTGACTTCATTGAGACAGTCATCAAGGTCCTGGATGAGGGAAAGTCAGTATATACAGCTTACTTTGACTTGGCCAAGGCCTATGACACAATCCCCCACTCAAACATAATCGAAAAGCTAACACAACTTGGCACAAATCCCCATCTTATCAGGTGGATGGCCAACTGGCTCACTGACAGGACCTTCAAAGTAAAAATAGGCACCTTCACCTCAGATAGCAGACCTGGCACTAGGGGAGTTCTATTGGGATCTGTCCTGGGACCACTACTGTTTTGACATCGATTTCTCAGAGGGTCAGGCAAAGACAAAAGGCCCGTGGCTGACCAAGTTTGCAGACTACTGTAAGTTGGATGCCATCACTAACTCCCCAAAATGTTAACATACTACAAGACGGTCTCACAGCAACTAATGACCGGTGCCAAAGTCATGGCCTCAAGCTAAATGCAAAAAAATGTATCATACAATTCAGCAAACACACAACCCCTATTGATTACCACATCAAAGGCAACCCCCTAAGCACACAACCTGTAGAGAGAGACCTGGGCACTCAGGTTGATAACCTCACATTCGACCATCATGCAGCAGCAGCAGCGGTGGTCAGAAAAGCCTTTTACTTGATTCATCTCATAACTAAAGGGACTGCATCCAGAAAAAAGGCGGTTATTACCTCTCTATACTCTTCCCTCATTAGATCAATAATGGAGTAAAACACCCCATTTGGGATGTACATCTCCAAACATCTGCACCAACTGGAAAGGCCACTGAAATACCTCACGAAGAGAAACCATGGTCTCCAACACCTGCCCTATGCAGACAGGCTCAAATCTCTATCACTCTACTCAGTATCATACAGATTGCTCAGGGGTGATTGCTATCTTGCCTACAAGGCAATCTTGGACCTTGCCCTACTAGAGATGCTCCATATCTGTAAGTCTCTAACTCCTCACGCACTA
Source organism: Protopterus annectens (assembly GCF_019279795.1). Lineage (NCBI taxonomy): Eukaryota > Metazoa > Chordata > Ceratodontiformes > Protopteridae > Protopterus > Protopterus annectens. The sequence continues at coordinate 1,552,349,062 of NC_056725.1, read as the reverse complement.
CCCGCTCAAAAGGCCTGAATCTAATATGAGACATCAACAAAACCTGCTGGAGACAGGTTTGTCTTCCTGAGGCTGCCCAGTCTCTGGAACAGACTTCCCATACACATCAAACAGAGCACCTCGCTGACCCTCTTCAAGCGCAACTCTGAAGAGTGGATGGGAAACCACAAATTGGTCCCAGGGGTTCCACCTGTGTCCCTCACTGACAGGGGCAACAGAAGTTGACTGAGGTTTCTTTTTGGGGATAAACTCTTGGCTAGGCTTGGAAGAGCCTCAGGGCCATTAGACTAGTAACCTCCTATGATCCCATGATTACATTTATTTAAGTGAAGCATGAGGAATACATGATTTGACAGAAAGGCCGCATATTGTAAAGCTTCAGGATCCACTAGGACAGGAACTGTAGATGCAAAGTACAAAATTATTATCAGGCCTCCAGTTACATAGCACACTTGTTATGGGTTTAATACATGAAAGTCAAGAAATTAAGGCCCAAGTATGCAAGAAAGTCTAGAAGGTTTAGGATTTCTGCTTGAAAGAGTTTGCATAAGTAAGTATTATTATGCCCCAAGCAGACTTCAAAGAATTTTTTCACCAGGTAGATAGCAAAAGCTGGAGGTGTGTTGGGGAAAAGTGCAACGAGTTGGCAGATTTTAAAAATTCCCCTACAGAGTACTCTGTCATCAATATTGGGTGTACAAATAGCTGTAACAAAGGAAATCAATCTTTTGAGCTAGGCCACAGGATTTGACTAGTCTAAACACAGTTCTTCTTTCAGCTTTTCTCGGTTAGGGGTCGCCACAGCAGAACTCCGGTCCGCTAATGATTGGCAGTAGATTTTTACGGTGCTGAGGTGCCAGCCCGACGCCCAACCTTCAACGAAGGCACGTCCATTCACGCATGTCTTTCAAACGCCACTCTACCGTGAGGAGGACATGCAGACTCCACAGGGAAGGCACTCCAGCCGAGAATCGAACGGGAGAACCTCTTGCTGTGAGGCAACAATGCTACCGCTGCACCACAGCGGCTTGAATTACCTCAACACAGTAAGGCTACATTAAATTAAATTCTGTTTGCTGCAAAAAAAAAAAAAAATAGAACATAGAAATCAAAGTCTAAACTAACTGTATTTGAAGTACTGAACATTATAATGCATTCAATATGCCGATGATTCTACGCTCATCTGCTCAGCATATTCCACTCCAGAACTTATCTCTCTTACCCAAAAAGTTTTTAATACCGTAGAAACATGGTTCTCCAGTCGACTCTTTACTAAATGCCAAAAAAACTAAACTTCTTCTCTTTACCCCCACTTCCAGGACCTCCCCCTTAAACTTCACTATCTCCTCCAACAGTGCCACTGTTCTCACCTGACTCTACAACTAAACTGTTAGGTATTACCATTGATAATAATCTCTCTTTCAACTAACATATTAACATCTCCATTAAACTAGTCAACAGAAAAATAGGATCCTTGTATCAAATTAGACCATTTCTTACACCATCTACTAGAACTAGGATTGCTCACTCCCATCTTATTTCTACTACTCTTTATGCTTCACCCATCTTTACCAACCTTAAGAAAAACAACCTTAACAAATTGGCAACCTGTTACAATAATATTGCCCGCTTTGCTACCGGTAACCCCTACAGAACCCATCATTGCCTTAACCTGAAACTACTAGGCTGGCTGGAAATTCAAAACTATCTGGCTATCCATCAACTCATTCTGGCCCATAAAATACTGTACCAACCAAATAACACTCCTATATTCTCCCAACTCATAATCCCCTATAACAATCTAAACTCTTGACTACGTCTACAAAATCTAATAACACTGCTGGTGACTCCCTATTCACCAATTCTGTAGGTACAAAATGGAATTTGTTACCTACTAACTTAACAATGATTTCCTCTTTGCCTCTTTTCAAACAAAATATTAAACTGCACTTCCAAAATCACTGGCTTTGTTCCTGTTGTAAACCTGATTAACTTTCCACTAGTACTAATTACCTTAAACTATCTCTCTTACTTCTTGTTTCACTCTATTCTCCACCTGGCTTTCTTTTCTCCCCTTTCATCCTCTCCTTGCTTCTTTACCTGTTAACTATCTTAACTTGCTCTCTTCTCATCAAACCCCTTCCTATTCCTTCTTTCCTATTCCTTACCTAACTCTTATTACTCTACTTTTGTTACCTCCTATCTTTGTATCTTTATCTGACAAGTATTTTTATCCTGTATAAATGTTACTTTGAATTTCTGTGTGAGGTAGTAACTAATTCATGTTGTACTAATTTATTTGAAGAGTTTTGCTGTTTTTGTTATTACTAACCTGTGTACTATTTGTTTTATTGTTATGTATGTTGATTTTTTACGTATGTATTAATTTTTACTTCTGTGGAGCTTTTCTCCTCAGGCCTCTACTGAAAATGGAACTATCTCCAGCTAGACTAGCCCGGTCAACAAATGTAAAATAAAATAAAATAAAAAATAAATTATAAAAGAAGAACTGGAAGATTGACCTTTGAGGGAGCAAATTACCTAGAATTCAATGGAAATTGTGAGAAAGATACATGGCAGAATATAATGTTCAGGAGAAGAACAGGTTAAAGGTAAGGCAAGAATCCAGCAATTTATGTAATGCTGCATCTGACTGACATAAATATATGTAAACAGAAAAAAATGTTAATATGGTTTGTTTTGTTAATGAGTGTTAGCCTATATTTTGAGTAACTAATACAGGTGTTAAAGAACAAAGTAAAGGGAAGACTTAACTAGTTTGTTCCTCTACAGCAAATGGAGCTTCAGTTCCATTCAATGGACTAGAAAAAAAAAATACTTACTTTAAACAAATAGTAGAGAAGCACAACGTGTAGTGCAACCACACAGAGAACATAAGCAAGTTGTTTCTTCTGATGGGCTAACCACTTTAATAGCTGTACATCATGAACCTCCGATGTATAGCATTTTTTTTTTTGCACGAGCAGTACATTTCAGCTGCTTAAGTTCCATGTCCTATAAAGAATTACCTGTCATTTGTGCACAGAGAGACCTAACAATGTGTTCTTGAGAGGAATGTCAAGATATTCCCTTCACCAGCTTCACTACCTTCTTTAGGTGAATCTTTTTTTTTTTTTTAATTTTGACTTTGTTGTCTCAAACACAAGTTGATTATAACAGGAGACCGACTGTATTACAAAAAACATGTTATTCTCGTCTTAGTGGGCTAACTAGTGGCTAAAGAGGGTCCATAATGAGTACTTGACTTACCCAAATAAATTAATAGAAAATTATATGCAATAACCACAAAATTGGAAAACGGTTAAATACTTAACATACTATAAAAGACTCCTTACCAGTTGAACAAAACTATGCTCCCATACTACATAAGGTTCAACAAATGTATTTTAAATATACTAAAACAGAAACTTCCCGAGACTAAGAAGCAGGCACTTTTGTTGTTAAACATATATAACAAGTTTTTAAAAATATATATATAATAATATGCCCTATTCTTTTTCACCAGGTCGGGTCAACATCCATTGGTCCATTTAGCTTTATCTGCTCTTGCCGCCACAAAAATCATTTGTAAACCAGTGAGTTTTTTTGTCACCTTGGTTCTAAGGAGACTGCAGTCATGTACTGCTGCCAGATATCTTGAGATCACACAAACAGGTGGCTGACAAGACAACCATGAATACTCCCTCTTACCAGCCTCACCATAAAATCAAGAAGTAATCTGCACTTAAAGCCTCTGCTAAATAATAATAACCTATTTCTCTCCAGTCCTATCCTCCTAAACAGAATTCCCAGTCAACCACAGGATGTCAGTCCTTCCCTCTCATGACCTGGATTAGTCAGAATGAGACTGCCAGTCTCACAGGCAGAAATCCAAACCTGGCTCAAGGTTTCACATTTTTTAAAGTGATGTTCACCCTGGATGAGATCTTTTTCATTGCCATCACCTAACATTGTTACAGATATCCTCTCTTCTGAAGCATTTTGGTCTGGATGCATGTATGTGTGCATGCATTTAATTTGTACCTTTTTCAGTGACACTGCAGTTAAAGACAGTTTGAGGTGCAACTAGCAACTCACTAGACATCCCTTTCACTAATTCAGTCTGTTCTACTACACTGATACATAGAGGGCTGTTAACTCATCTTACTTTCTCAGGGTTCTATTCAGTGATAATTTTTTTTAGTCTGCGGTTTTCATTTGATTAAGACGTTTGAATTTAAATAAAATTGCTCTTTTTTTCCTCCTGTACTCTAATCTTTAAATGTTATGTGGGCCAAAATGGTACTGCATTCCTAATGCAGAGTGTGTGTGAAAATGTTCAGCCACCACATGAACGTATTCGGTTATTAGGTGTACAAAATTAGCGTCTCTCTGGTAAAATCTGTTAAGTGAAGGGGACAGTTTTAATGAATTCTAAGTGAAAATTCAAGTGGGTAGCAAGGTAGAAACATTTTGAGTGGCCTTTTAACTATTACACCTTGCATACCTTGTCTTGTTCTACTGGTGCTATCCAGTTATTAATGGTGCCACTTGTACAGTATTTAAAAGTCCAAATGCCAAATACAATGTAACTAGCTGTTTTGTAAACCTACACATGAATAGGACAGCTGTGTTGGCACAGATGGATAAAGTACTGACCGCCATCCATGCATCCTGTGCTCAACTTACCAGCAAGGGCGCCTGTTGAATGTTACACAAGAGATGGAATAAGGCACTTCTTGCTCACCCTCTGGGAGGGCATGCTGAAGAGTGGTCCTAAGCAGGACTTATTGCAGACTGGAGCTTGGAAGTGACTGCAGGACTGAGAGTGCTGGTGGACTGGAGGTGTGCAAGTTTTAGGCTTAAGGGCAAGATGCTTCCATAGGGCATGCATCCTTGCTGCTCAGTCCTTAAAATAAACATCAGCATGTAGGAGGGGATCAGGGCCAAAATTTGACAATCAATAATAATCCTCCAGTAGAAGCAGACTCGCCTATACAGCTGTTACAGGGAAACTCCACTGTCAGAGAGAGTTGAGGAGGTGTTGGTAACCCTGGCCCAAAGGGCATTTAGGTAACCACAGAAGATCCCAAGAGAGTACATCATACTGGGAAGATAGCTTTAGTTCAGTAATGCTGCAACACAGTGAACTGACAGAGAGCCAGAAGAAATACCCGCTGAGTTGAGAAAACAAAAACAAAACATGTGAATGAAAAAGAATACCATTAGTTTCTCTGCAAGCAAGAGAAGGCGCTTTTAAGGCATCTCCCCTCACATGCTACTGTTTGCACTTTCTAATTACTTACGTGTTTGTATGTCTTAAGATCTTCAAATTTTCCAGTGTAGTAGCAGATTCTCTTTTGTAGCAGAAACGCTTTTTTGCATTTTTTTTGTGCCTAGAGGTGGTATTGCCTCAGATGACCATTGGTGAAGCAGTACAGGGACAAAAGTAATTTCTTGTTGCATGAAAAGATTATTCCAATAATTCACATGTACTTGCAAAGTGAGCAAATGCACATTCAGAGCCAAGTTCATGGATGGAGTCAGAATTTTGGCCATGGTGCTCTTTGATGTGCTCCCCAGCCTGGCACTGTTCTTGTGTTTCTTGCCCTATATATCATTTGAATAGGTTTATGTACTTTTGTATTACATTGCTACTCTGCACTTCTGTTGCCATTATATTGTACTGATGCAGCTTCTTTTACACTTTGCGTAAGCATGTGTTTTTTTCCCCCTCATTTTTTAAGCATTCTGGAAACATACTGCTCAGCTGGACCCCTAACAGAACTTGCAACCTTCTGTGTTTAGGCTTGTGGTGGTGGTGGTCTAACTTTAGCAGTAGGTGTGCTGTATGCATTACTGCACACTAAACCACTTGCCTGCTAGCCAAATGTTGAGTGTACCCTGTACCAGTAGTAAAGTTTGTTAATTTTGCAGTTTAGAATGCAGCAATTTGGCGTACATATCTTCCAAGGAAAAATGTAATAACTGCATAATACTTGCTATTTCATTAATCCAGGAACCTGCTGGGTAGACAAGACTTGAGCTGCAGTCTTGAATTTGAATGAACACATAGGTGTATGCAGCTGATGGACATAGAGAACATTAAACAGTTTTGATTTTTTTTTTTTTTTTATTTTACTTATCCTTTGATGACCGAGTTAGTCAGACTAGGCTAGTGGCCTCTTTTCTGGGGGAGACCCAAGATGGTGTTTATACTGATGTGGAAATTTGGTCAGGGCATCGGGGAACTTTCCCTACTCTTTTCAAAAAGATGCAGTGAGATCTTTTACATCCACCTGAGCTGCCACCAACTCAAGCAGACGGGGCCTCAATTGAACATCTCATCCAAAGGACAGCACACTCAGGAGTGCAGCACATTCTTACACTGTAGCAAATTAAATCTACCTGGTGTGGGAATAGAATCCACAGCTCTTTTGCACTAAAGGTGGGTATAGTAACTGTTGCACCACTAACACTACACCTGATTGTGTGAGAGACAGCTCCTGGTCTTTGTAACAGTGAAAGGATCTTGAGGTACAGGATGCCCTGTTCAGGTAGTAAGATACAGTGGAACCTTAAGCAGCTGAAATGTGCAAGCTTGATGGGTTATGGTAATATTTTACAAGAAAGTTGTGTGATATTTCATGACATTATTGTCCGCCCACTGTACAGGAGAAGACAGAACAAACTACTTTTGTATGCATTGCCCCTTTAGTGCCAATTTATGTAGCCTGATCTTAGCTTGGGAAATATCAGAGTCTCTCTCCTCACTTATTTGAAAATATTTTCCTACGCAAGACAGATGTGCTTTAGCCTTGCCTCAGATTAGTGCACGGTTAAGACTCCTTCCCAGACTCCTTAAAGGAAAAGAAGAAGGGGATAAAGAAGTCTAACTCAACCATCTGCACTCTGAAGGCAGACTATACTGATGGAAAAAAAAAAATGCCTAGATAGAAAAAAAAAAAGCTATATGAAGAGCAGTAAATGTTGAGTCTCTGTAGCAAAAATCTGAAATAGATCAACTGGTTTCTAACATCACGTTGCTTTAGACAAATAGGATCACTATGCAGTGGCTTAATTTCAATAGACCTTACACTACTACTACTGCAAACACTTTAAAAATTAAGCCTCAAAAGGTGAAGGCCGACCTTAAAAGTCAAACTGGAGAGGAGATAAAAAAAGGGGAGGGTAGTCAACTACTGACAACAATGTCCCAGAGTTTCTAACTCCAAATGGAATATAAGTGACCCTTGTTCAGACAACAGGCCCAGATGCTTAAAGCACAGACTAAGGAGGTAAGAATCAGAGGCCTAAGCCAACTAAACCATCAGGGGGTGAAGCAGACTGCAACTGAAGCACCTGCTAGCAGAGGTAGGAAAGCAAACTCTTAACACAAGGCACAATGGCTATGTTATGTAGAAGCAAGTACACACAGCATAAAGATATTTAGCAACTTCTGCAAATGCTATGACGAAATTAGAGAGGGACACGGAAGAGAGAGAAAAAAAAAAATTGTGGTTTCCTGTATAAAAATCAGCAGTGCACTTTCTCCTAGAAAAGCATCAGAAAAAAAAACTCATGAAGGATACAAGCTCAATAATTTATTTTTAAAATGAGGGTATGTCAGCAGTCAAGAAAGACAGTACAGCATGCCATAAAGGTCAGAGCAAGGCACTAGCATATTTGTTAAAGTTAACTACTGAGAAAAACTAAGATATAACACCATAATTCAAATGACACTAAATATAAAAATAAACAAATCACAAAAATAAGCAAGAAAGTTGATGGAAAGCAAGACACACGGTTAAGATTTAAAATACAGGTTTATTCTACTTGTGTGTTAACCAGAGAAGCAAATTGGTTTGAAAGCCCATTCACAGTCATGACTCTGGTCCAAACGTGGACAAAACATACAAAAGTGTATGAATAAGTCCATATAAACCAGCTAAGAGGCAACCAAAGCTCAGCAGTAAATCCAGTATAAAAACTGTATACAAAATACAAGATACTCCATTCGTATAAAAAAATAATTCTAATTTTAATTCACGTACATCAGGTAAGCGCTTTCGCATACAGCTTCATCAGACCGTTAAAATTCAAAAGTTTTTAAAGCACTCTTTATATAGCTATCACGTGCTAAAATTCATTATAGCAATAACCGCCTGGGGTGGTGGTGGGAATACCACGATTAGTTGGCGTGGTTTGGTCCCGAGGGCGCCAGCCCCACCGGTAATAACAGCATTACCCACACCAGATATTTATATTATTATTATAGAAATTAAGAAAGAAATAGAAAATTTTTCTTAAATAATGGCGTAGCTAATGCCCGCTTACTGCCCTTCCGCACAGGTCTGGCATCCGCAGTACATCAGAGCGGTGGGCAAAAGCAACGGAGAAAGCAAGATCTCAGTTACTTTTTTTTTTTTTTTATACTGTTTTCGCTATGTTAAATGGGTTTAACATAGTAAGACAGTTTTAAAATAAGCAACGGAGATGTATGTTAAACCCATTTAACATAGCAAAAAAAGCAACGGAGATCTTGCTTTCTCCGTTGCTATGTTAAATGGGTTTAGCATGGCGAAAATAAGCAACGGAGAATGTTAAACCCATTTAACATAGCAAGACAGTGTTTTAAAAAGTTATACTAATGGAAAAAGTCCGGACCTTTTCCATTAGTATAACTCGATTTACAATGCACACTAGCCAATCAGCGTGCATGTTAAAATTCATGGTATAATAATCAATTAAGCATTTAAAACTACGCACTCAAATTAAAAACATTACTAAGAATTCCTATCTTGCACATCAAACTTAACACTGAGAAACTATGAGAATTATTCCCAAAAAAGCATTATTTACTCTTCTACATACACACAAAGTCAGGTCATATGAAATGCTTAATATAGTCAAACTTAAAAATTCCTGTATATTATATTAATTGTGCATGTGCGAATGATGCCTACGAAGCTAGTACACAGCATTTTATATAATATATATATATATATATATATATATATATATATATATATATATAATGCATATATCCCACTATACAGCTTCCTAATCGTAGAAAAATGTTAATACTCCATACAACTAATAATGTAAGCCAATGAGGCAGTATACACTACATAGCGATGTGCACAATTAATTTGAAATTTATGAAAATGAAAAATGTGAAGAATATATGTGCATCACTATCTAGTATGTGGAAAACTACTTTAATCTGCAACGTTGCACTTAGTACAATTCCAAAATAATGTGCACCTAATGTGCACCTTCAAGTTAAAATTCTCGAAGACAGGAAATGCGTGCATCACTATCAAATATATAAAACTGCTTTAAATTGACGCACTATATCTAGCGTCCTCAAGTGGAAAGGAATGTGTATATTTCTAGTCGCAATGTGTATATTCCCAGTCTTTATGAGCTATAGTCAGAAGGTGTGTATCACTGCATGGCAGTATACCACTGTACCTTTTTGCATTATATATTGTGCATAGATAACGTCTGGCATATTGAGTAATTTAGTCAGGATGTTCCTATTTCAAAGTACATAAGCTGTTCAAGAGTAGGACGCTAGATATAGTGCGTCAATTTAAAGCAGTGCTTTAAAAACTTTTTAATTTTAACGGTCTGATGAAGCTTTATGCGAAAGCGCTTACCTGATGTACGTGAATTAAAATTAGAATTCTTTTTTATACGAACGGAGTATCTTCTATTTTGTATACAGTTTTTATACTGGATTTACTGCTGAGCTGTGGCTGCCTCTTAGCTGGTTTATATGGACTTATTCGTAATCTAATATTTGTGGGCCGAGAGGTATTTACTCTGCTGGGGGCGTTCATATACTGTGACATTATACAAAAATGTATACAAAACACAATGTCACCAAGTATCTATGTAGAAAATATCACATAGAAAGAAAAGATTAGATTATTATGTCGTATCCGTCTAATCTTCTGTAAACATGAAATTAGTGTCTGCAAGCCAAGTAATGGAGCAGAGCAACAAAATGGAATAAATGCCACCAGACGAGAAACTATAACTGAATTTGAGATTTGGAAAAGACAATCAAGAACCAATGAAAACAGGAGATATGAATCACCCATACATACAAAAACAAGCAAGCATCATACTGAAGAACAGAAAAGCAAAGAGGTTGCCACAGGAGCAAGCAAGAAGAAAGAGTTTGTTCAGTTGAAAGTACAGTGCAGCTAGAAATGGTGCAGTGTGATTCATCTCCAGGAAAGAAACCAGCCACAAATAGAGGAAGTTGAAGTTGTCCATGAATTCATGACTGAATAAGGCAGATAGTGAATGCCTGCTCCATTAAAAAGACCAGACATAGAATAACCCAAGGGAAGTAATACTTCATGGATGAACTTTTCAGCAAGAAATGAATGAGAAACAGAAAGTAAACTTGCATGCACCCTGGTCCTTCATTTTTCAATATTTAACATTCTGTGGAAGGGAAAGTTTATTAGAAAGATAATAAAAACTGAAAAGTGGATATGAACGTTCCAGCTGTGCCTGCATGCAGGTCATCACCTGTAAAACACTGGAATGCCATAACACTCCAGTATGTTCCACAAAGCACGGGCACACACACATCGCCTACGTACCCAGCAGCCTCTATAGATTATCTGCAACAGACAGCCACCATCCTGCCAATGAGAACAACAGTTTAACTAACTTCAGGGTCCCAAGAAGTTGCCAGGTAATTCTGGCAAAATGCTTTCTGATACTGGAAGACCACTGTGTGTGTGGCAACATAGACACATGAGTCACCTGAAATGAATGTCATGCTACTGTGGCACACTAGGACCTAAACATAAAGGAATGAGGATTTCAGCTAGACAAAAGCAATTAACAGGAAGACTTTACCTGTCCCAAGTAGTCTTGCCTACTCCTAACCACTTCCAAGTCAACTAACTGCTTTCCTCACAAAAGGTCAAAAGTCAACTGTTACTATGGTGGGAGAGTGGCATAATGGTTAAGGGGTTTACCTTACAAACACAAGAGTCAGGGTTTGATTCTCACATGGGGTAATTGACTAGGCTTAAAATGGCTCACAAGGGCAGTTAGCCTAGTACTAACCTATGAACCACTGCGGAAAAAAAAAATACACCACTGCCTCAATACCTACTTCCTTTTCAAAGTTTGTTCTAGGAGGCCACAATTATTATAAAAAAATACTTCTTAAGCTGCGTCAATAGACACTCCCACTCATTTTCAAGCTGCGCATGCTTTTCTCCAATACTTTTTTTTTTACTTAAGTAATTTGTCTGACCTTTATTTTCCTGTAAATGAATTCAAGATTTTCTCCACATCACCAATACTCCGCTGTGGTTTAGGTTTAACGTATTTAGCAGTAGTCCTTCAAATAACACAATCAGGATTTTCTTACTTATTTCCATAAAATACATGCAATATTTCATATCAAAGCCGGTGGGCTTACCATGAAACCACATAACCCCCATTATTCTAACAAAATTATTTCTGGACATTGTCCACCTTTTGTATTAAAAGATGACAAAACTTATTTGAGCATGAAAAATTTGCTAATGCTCTTTCCCATATATTGGCGGAAGCAGGCATTCTGACAGATATGAAACAGAGAGAGGAATCACATGACAAACCAGACTGTGTAGTGATGAATGGATGTAGACACTGCCCAGGAGCTGACAAAGGTCCCCAAAGTCACAGCATGGTAATCCACAAAAACAATGGGATACACGTGCCACTGGCAGCATCACATGAGGAAGAATAGAAGCTACAATTTCAGTTCCAATCATAAAAAGAATTTCAAAGTTACTAATATGACAGTAATTAAAAAAAAATTAATAAGATTGTGTATTCTTTACCTTATGCTGCATCTAGGAAGTTCAGCACTGTTGTGTATTTTATTCATCTAAACACAACAGCAAAAGCTCTTTGTATCTCTAGGGATTACTGATCAAGTTGGTGATGTTCATACTCCAATTAAAATCAAAGCCATTCCATATGCAAACACATGGGATATTCCTTAACCACAACCTCTATACAGTACACTAATGGAAACTTTGACACAAAACTGGCACAGTTAAAGGAAGGAGGCAAACAAGTACTCCCCTCCATGGCTTTAAATAACATCAATGCTAGTTTACAGTGAATGGTCTAATTATCTGGCAAAAAGTTATATTGTTACATAATAGCCAAATAAGAAAATGTGTTGGTATCAGTTTGTTTTAATAAGACCTACAGACAATTTCCACCAAATTTGAAACATGAGGTGGTCTTACAATAGTAAAGGATTCTAGGTGGCTCCGATAGAATTATTCCTAAACATCCACTTGAACCATCACCAACTATGGCAGATGCAACTTCATTTGAACTCTTCAAGCAAAAAATACAGGGCAGAATACCAAAAGACTTTCTCTCAATTTAAGTGATCACTTGCATGGTGTGCAGATCTTTTGCGATCTGGCCTGCTCTACAAACCTGTTTTAACATCAGTGCAAGTAACTCACTTTGGTGTAAGGCCTGAGAGAAAGCCTTTCGGAATCACAGCAGACTTGCACAGAAAGCAATACTTTGGGAATTTGATCTTCAGTCTCAACAGTGTACCCCCTCCAAATGCACTGCAGTGTTACAGGATCAAGAAACAAAATATCTGGGTTGAGAAAAAAAAAAATGCATTGTTCTGAAATTCAAATATATGTTACTTGCTCTGCCACCAACAAGGAAACAGTAAAACACTTCAATATGATGCATTACAAAAAGCTGGACATGGACCCCAGCCTCTGTATGCCTCAGAAAGAGAGTTGCAGTTTAAAAGCTATGCTACAAGTGGACCATACCAAAAATTCCATTAACAGCCCCAAAACAGAGAGTCCATCATCTTTATAATTCTATCAACAAGATCAAAATAAACATACAAAGACACTATCCCTTTATTTAACCTTCCAAAACAGTATTTGTGTAAATAAAACTTTAAGTGAAGACCACAAATGACTTGTAATCCTTAATTAAAATCAAAACTGGTATTTAAAACCAAAATTATTTTAATGAATCTGTTAAAACAGTTATTAATTTTACTCCTAACTTTTATAACATTCTTCTTTATGGTTTACCGTTTCTATTTTCATTCATTCTGTTAAAATGCTTAAACAGAATTTTTATCTGCATTTTGCTCATTTAATACATGCATTACATCTGCTGCTCTTCTCCCTTGGCCTCCACTGAAAAGAGAGGATTCATGCCCAGAAGGACAATCCAAGTAAACAAACAGTAATGAATAAAAGTTATCTTAATTGCGGACCTTTAAGCACAGATAATTTTTTTTTTCACTTATATCAACTTCTGCGCATAATATGTTATAGTTTACTCTTGGCCTCTTATTTTTGTTTTTGTAGTACTACCAGATCATACTCTGAATTTTGCATTTTTCAGTATAGTATCCGTTTTTTTATTTCCTTAACAGTTGGCATTATTAACTGTTTGCGCAGGAAACCGACAGCTGAAAAGGACCCTACACCAATGTTGTCGGGAAATATTAATTTAAAAAAAAAATCAGCAAGGATATAAGCCACTGTAAAACCCTATTTATGAATTAAATCAAATGCAAGCTGGAGTTATGCAGTTCTGTAATTCAGCACCAGCTGAAATCGGAAACAACTACCTACTCCTTTAATTCTGCAGTAAAACATTTGCCTAAATAATATGCAAAACAGGGGAAAACTTCAACTCAGTTCTTTGACCTGATGCACAACGGCTGACGTAGTCACTCCACACGGTGCACTCACACACACACACACACACACACACACACACACAGCAGGAACAGATTAATAAGTCCTGTATTTAAACAATATTGAGCAAGATGACTGAACCAGTTTTCCCAGTTCCCGAGGTAAAGAGCTGGCCTGTTCGGCAGCATATCAGACTGAGTGCGAACATCCAGAAAGCAAAATGTGTGTCATACAGCAGACACCCCGGTTTTAGACAAACACCTGTCAACTTCTGCGTTCTTACAGCAGAAACAGTGTATTACAAACCCTTAATTTGCCTTAAGATGAGTAATCTGTTGCTGCAAACACATATCTCTCGATATCAGAACTTGACTACAGCTGCATCCCAACTGTGTAAAGTTTCTTAGCAATAAATATCTTTACTTCTGCACATATGTAAGATACAACCAAAAAACAAACAATGTGACGCCAGAAACCAAAGATTTGCAGTTTGTTTGCCTTCTCGCTAAAGCTTACAAAAATTAGCAGCAAATCCGCCCAACTTACAGTGCAAGCGAAAACAAAATAAGAAATAGTTGATACGTACTTTGTAAATAACTTGCAGCAGTTTATGTTGATTATACTTAACCGTGTTATCTTGTTTATATACTTAGAGGGCAGTTTAACACAAATAAATTATTTCATAATGTTTCCAAATCTGCTTTTGGAGCTTTTCTCACTGGGCCTTTGATGAAACGAGGCTTTTTAGCCCCCACAAATCCCCGTACACAAAGTATGTGCAAGTAAGCAAGCCCGTAAATACATGCATATTTACGTCCTAATGGTAGTTCTCCTAAAACGGACAGTGGCCAGATTTAATTTTTAAATATTCTAACAAAATCTGAACCATATGGTTCTGGCAAATCAGTCAAAAATTAAGAGTGCACAACAAAATGCGCTAAAAAACTAAAACCATTATTTAACACATTCCACAAACACATCATCGTGCGTTTTTATGCAAAGCAGAACAGTTTTTCAACTGCGGGAGCCAATACTTGGTGCGCAGAAATGGAGAACCTAATGATTTTCCCCCAGAAAACCGTTAACTAAATTTGCACAGTTGAGTTTCCATTGTTCTAGCTCATTTATTCATTTTGTTACACACGTAATCAAAACAAAACAGCAACTGTTCCCAGAAACATCAGCATATGCAACTGCGCACATAAGTATATCATCCTGCAAATAACACTAACTACTGTACACTAGACCACATGTGATCAAACTGACAACTGATGACTGGTATCCAATCACGAAGTCTGAACACAGCTTTCCAGTACAACTACTTGGACTTGCAGACCAAAATAAAGATAACTTAAAGATAAAACATTACTACTCGTGGACTTAAAATTTATACAGCAATAGCACATCTGATTTACAATGCACTTTAAACAAGGATATTTAAACATCCACCATATTTTGTTCTTCAACAGCTAATACAACTATTCTACCTCAGGCGCATGTATGTTGTAGGCGTCCCATGATACACCCACTCTCAAACCCAAGTTTCACCTCTGCATGTTACACAATACCGGCTAATCACATACTTTACTGCTGCAATTATCCCTTCTACCGTGTTAGCGTCGCTTCCTTCAATGCACCACACATCAACAGCTTCACGTATTTTATGAATTTAAGCAACAAAAAAAATTCACAGCGAGACTACTTACTAATTTAAGAGTGCAAACGATTAAACCTGCACGTCGGCTGCCACTGTAAAAACAATAAGTTACAAATACCACAGAGAAAAAAGTAAACTTTGTGAAGCAATTACGGTATGAATCAGCCCGTCAGGAAGGGAGTTTTGCATCTAAACGAAAAGCAAACTGTGAATTTGCAGTACACCTGTACACTTTTTTAAAAAGCGCAATTTTGCATTTCTAAGCGTACATGCAGTTCATTCTACTCCTGCAAAAACTCGCGGTTAAGTGTAGATCGTACTGACTACTGATGGCAAATGCAGGTAATTTGCAGTGAATACACTACTTAAACCAATCCATGCATGGCTAAAAATATCTGTCCTACCCGGTGGTCTGCCGTTTTGGGGACTGACATCTCAATCCTGCATCCCCATCCATCCATCCCTTTGAAGTGTGCTTTTTGAAGTGTTTTACGTTTTATGAAGTATTGACTGGGGCGCGCTATAAAAAATGGCTGCCTCCTTCGCCTCTTCTTTTTCTCCTCCCTTGTGTACCCCTGACCTGGTGACGTCAACTCTCCCACTAAATTTTTGCGCGTGCCCTAAAGTTGGAGACGCGAGGAGGTGGCGGGTTCTGGCAAATGGTCTCCCTGGTGATTTTGATGGAATGATTGCTGAGTTTACGCCGAGTTATTGCACGCGTAGTGACGGGTTACACACAAAAAAAAAACCCTTGGTGCGCTGTTTATCGTAACACACAATCAGAACGTTGTATATCTACACCATTCAGACTCCTATTTGTACGTCTCCGCTGCATAGCTCTCACCCTTCCGTTCCCAAAACGAGAAATATTGCCTCTCGTAATGTGGAGCAAATGGGTCATAAGCGGTACACTGTTTACTAACAAATTCCACTACGGATCTCCAAGTATGGTCAACTATGCTATTTTATAGTTATAGAAAGTTATTTTGAATAATTAATATGATTCAGTACTATTTACCGTGGATATAATTTAAAAAAATTCCTAACACTGAATGTGTGGTAGACCTTTTCAATGTGGTATTTCGAGGAATATGAGGTTTTCAAGATCCAAAATGAGGAACGGTCCTCTTAATGAGGTACACTTGAGAGGCATGCTCAACTGTCCCTGACTTTTGCCTCATATTTTTCTTTAGGTGCTTGTACATTTTTTATTTTCTGGTAAATCACTGAGAGTTACATTCTGTGAACAATCAATAGCTCAATCTTCTTTCCCAAAAACGGGGAACGCTGCTTTGATGATAGAAAAAAATGACAGAATGTGGAAAGTGTACAGTTTTAACAACTTACTAACATACCACCTAAGTATACCTATGCGTAGCGTTCTTCATTGTTGTAAAACTTTAATAAGTCAGTCTTCTTCGTCTTCGGCTTTTCCCAGTTTGGGTCGCCACAGCGGATCACCTGTCCGCTCATGTTTGGCAGTGGAGTTTTACGGTGTCGAGTTGCCAGCCCGGTGCCCAACCTTCCACGGAAGGCGCACACACGCCCAGGACCAATTTAGAGTGTCCAATCCACCTACATGTTCCTCGAAATTCCAGATTGAAAGCCACATATCTCAAATGTCCAGATGTTTACAACTTATTTTTGTTTGTTTTTCACAAACCTTTTGGGTATCTGGCAAATCAGTGTGGACTGAAGTCAAATAAAAATGCATCCTAATGTAAAATCTGTTATTCTAGCAACTTTCTAAGTTTATAAAAGCAATAACAAATCTATCATTGATTTGGGGACTTTGTTCAATTTATTTTTGGCGTTATCCGAGATTTTTCTGCTAAGAGGTCTGAGAGGTTTGTTGAAAGGGAATGTCAGGCATTATGTGTTAATGTTTTTTAGCATGTCTCTGTGGTTAACAATACTGAGAGCTTGTTATAAATACCCAATAAGACATTGGAAATTGAAGGTTGAGAACTATGACTACTAACACCTTCATCTAGGAAGCTCACATGATTGTTAAATTGTGTTAATTTATACAATGTTCATTTAATGAGTTAATATGGTTCAGTATTACTTACCATAGATCCATCCATCCATTACTTAGAAAAATGTTTAACAGTGAATATGTGACAGAACTTTTCAATGTGGAACACGATGGAACATAACATTTTTTCTGAATGAGGATTGTTCCTTATAATGCGTTATGAATAATGTCAAACATTCAAATAGTATTATATTCTGCATTGGCTAGAAATGTATGTTGATGCAAAGCCTGTTCTATTTTTTAAGTGAATTAGAATTTAAAAATTCTTTTAGCAAATAAATTGAATGGTATAGTTCAAGTACTCATACCTCTCAATCTGTAAACACTGAAAATAGGTAACAACAGTTTTTAAAAAGAAGATGCATCCAGACAAATGCTGGTATTCATAGTCATTTGTGCAAATGAGTTAGGGGTATCCCTGATCTTTACATAGGAAAGGCGAGATTCACAGAAGCCATTTATACTAATGAAAAATGCCTCAAGTATAATGAGATTTAAATGAGAAACATTTCCCCATTGATCCTTTCGTCAATATGTGTAAGTATGCACAAGCATCAAAGTGAACCATTCCCCTACGATCCCCTCAGCAGTGTGTCCAAGAATGCACAAGCACCAAAATGAAACATTTCTCCCAACGACCCCTTCAGTAGTCTGTCCATGTATGCACAGGCACGTCCCTGACATCAAAATGAAGCATTTCCCCCACTGACACCTTCAGTAGTCAGCACATGTATGCACAAGCATGGCTTGCCATCACATGAAACCTTTTCCCTTACCCTCACATCTCCGTATTCTTCTGTTAAATTGCTGCTTACTCATATAGGCTCAGGGCCATTTACACATTTGGTATGCAAATGAGCTCATTATGGAGACAACTCAGTGAATCATACTGATATGCAGGTGTGTAATGACCCTTATTTGCATATCAGCTGCCCCCTA
Source organism: Protopterus annectens (assembly GCF_019279795.1). Lineage (NCBI taxonomy): Eukaryota > Metazoa > Chordata > Ceratodontiformes > Protopteridae > Protopterus > Protopterus annectens. The sequence continues at coordinate 1,552,330,695 of NC_056725.1, read as the reverse complement.
TCACTTATGCCTTAAGCATATTACACTTTTGTGATAGAGAAGGCATGTTTATAAAAAGGCCTCCACATTTACATATTCATCCAGAAAGTCCATGATTTGCATATTCACGTAGAACCGTTCTTTGTGGATTGCCGCTACAAAAATGCAAAGCCTCAGACTATGAATACCTGCCATAATCTGGTCACTTAGCACAAAGTGTGCATGCTGAATAAGATAGCAATACGCAAGCTTAAAGAAACAAGAGTGACAAAAATGATGCAAAATATAAGGCTATTGTCATGTCTGTATTGTGAGATGATTATACTGCAGGAAAAATACTTTGTTTTTATTCAGTTTCTGTAATGAGAAAGTATCCTAATTTTTGTATCTTATTCAGAAACATCTATTAACACCTCTTGAAATAGTGTCTTCCTTATTCAAGCTGTAAGGTCATTATTTCAACAATTACATTTTTAGCTTTAACCTTTGCTTTTTCCAGTTTATGTGGTGCAGCGGTAGAGTTGTCGCCTCTCAGCAAGAGGTTCTCCCATTCAATTCTCGGCTGGAACACCTTCTGTGTAGAGTCTGCATGTCCTTCCTGCGGTCGAGTGGCGTTCGAAAGATTCATAGGTTCATAGATAGGTACTAGGCTATCTGCCCGAGGGCATTTATAAGCCTAGCCAGAGTGTGTCGGCTTTCGCCACCCCATTGATTAATTAACTGATCCTCTGTCAAGCAGAGCCAATGAAGTGGTCCCAGGGGTGTATTTTCTGTTACCCATCCACTCGTCAAGTTTTCTCTTGAAAAGTGTTAGTGAGGGGCTCTGCCTAATGTAGTTTGGAATTTTGTACCAAAGCATGGGGAGTCTCTGTGACAGGAATCAATCCCTCTAGCATGTTCTATTTATTGTTGTGGCAAGGTTTAGCTCACTAGAGCACATGGCTCACAGTGACTTGGAATTCTTTAGGTGGAGCATGTCCATCAATTCTGAGTTGGACATGGCTTTGTAAGTCAGGCAGAGATCACCTCTGAGTAAGCGATATGCCACTGAGTACAGCCGGAGTTTTTTCAGTTGGGCTGCATAGGACGTATGTTTGAGGCCAGTAATCCTCTTAGTGATGTACTTTTCTGGTCTTTCCAGCTGTTGGAAGTATCTTGTGAGGTACATCCCAAATGGGGCATTGTACCCTATGATGGGTCTGATGAGTGACGAGTAGAGGGGCACTATAACCTCTTTATTTCTAGATGCAAACCCTTTAGTAATTAGACGGGCCACATAGAAGGATTTCCTAACTACTTTAGCAATATGATTGTCAAATGAGAGATTACTATCTACCTGGGTCCCCAGATCTCTTATTACCTCTTATGTATTAAGCGGGCTGCCACCTATGTGGTAATTCATGGGTGTTTTGTTTTTCCCAAATGGGATAACTATGCATTTTTTGGCATTTAGCTTGAGGCCATGACTTTGACACCAGGTATCCTTCTCAGTAAGGCCCTTTTGGAAGATGTCCGTGTCAGCCAGAGAGTTAGTTATGGCTCCCAGTTTGCAGTCATCGGCGAACTTGGTTAGCCATAGTCCTCCTCTGTTTGCCTGAACTTCTGAGAAGTATATGCTGAACAGTAAGGGTCCCAGGACCGAGCCTTGTGGGACACCACTTGTGACTGGTTTAGAGTCGGACCTGGAGCCCACTATTCTTACCGTGTGAGTTCTGTCTGTAAGCCAGTTGGCAACCCATCTCATGATATAGTGGTTTATGTTCAGGCTGGTGAGTTTTTCTGTAATACCCGAGTGGGGTATGGTGTCGAAAGCCTTGGCGAGGTCAAGGTAGGCTGTGTGAACCACCTTTCCCTCATCTATGGTCTTGGTGACTGTCTCGAAGAAGTCAACCAGGTTTAGTAGGCATGATCTGTCCTTAACAAAGCCGAACTGGGTTGGGTCAAGTGTTTGGAGGATCCCAATGTCTTTGTTAATGAGTTCCATGATGATGGGCTCCATGGCCTTGCAGATCAGACTAGTCAGGCTTATGGGGCAATAGTTACCAGGGTCAGTTGTGGCCCCTCCTTTGTGGAGTGGAATAACCATTGCTGTGCGCCATTCTGTTGGCACATAGCCTGTGGAGAGGCTGAGGTTGAACAGCGTGTTTAGGTGGGGGGGTTAGTTCGTTCTGTAGTTTGTGCAAGACACAGCCTGGGACACCATCTGACCCCATTGACACTGTGTTTTTGGCTTTTGAAAGGGCTGCTTTCACCTGTGTGCCTGTGATTTCTGGGGCACTACACTTTTCTGGTATTGTTGTGGGCCCTTTTGGGGGTGAGAAGGGGGTGAAGTTTGCACTGACTCTATCTGCCAGGATGTTGGCAATATCAGTACTTTCAGTATATTTTGTGCTATTTTGCACTACTTCAGTGCATATCTGTGAGTTGCCAGTTAGATTCTTAACATAGCTAAAGAAGGCTTTGTGGTTATCTTTTGAATCCTTGGCTATTTTTCTTTCGAAGTTAGCCTTGGGTGATTTTATAAGGGACCTTAGTTTCTTACTGTTACTCATTAGGGATGTCTTTCCTTCTTGGGATTTGCTTTTTATCTGAACTTGTTTCCTCCTCCTATTGTATAGCCTGTTTATGGCAGGGGTTCACCAGACTGGTTTCCTTCTCTTAGAGGAGTAAGTCTTGGTTTTGCTAGGGATAGCACGATCCATGCAGCCTTGTAGTTGCTCAAAGAGTGCATTTGTAAAGGTTTCTGCATCTTGGGCAGCGTTATCCTTTAGTGTGGGGGCTTTGAAACTTACCGCCTCTGTCTTAAGTAAGGTGAAGTTTGCTTAAGAAAAGTTTTTTTACTGTGGTTTCCTTAGTTGGGGGTGGTGGTGAGGTGTGGACATCCAGAGTGATTAGTTTATGGTCTGATCTAACTAGTGACGGGTTGACCTCCAGTGTGGAACACCTGTCGCCCATGTTGGTGATGACCAGGTCCAATATGTTTTCACCTCTGGTAGGGGAGTTTACCAGCTGATCCAGGGCATTTGAGGTGATGAATTCCAGGAAGCGCTGGGCCTGGGAGTTTGTACTTGAGTAGTTTTCCCAGTTAATGGTAGGGTAATTGAAATTGCCCAATATCAGGCTGTTAAGTAGGACCTTCATGTTTTCCAGTGTCTCCAGAAAGGTAGAGTGGTGGTCCTGGGTCATGGAGGGTGATCTGTAGCAGGCCACAATTTTCATTGCAGATTTGCCCGATGTTAGTTGCACATGGATGATCTCAGAGGTATCATGCTGCACCACTAACCTGGAGGTGTAGGTATCCTTGATGAATATGGATACACCCCCTCCTTTTGTGTTTCGGTCCGTGTTCTGTGGCCAAAACGTGTGGTATGAGTTGTAGCCTGGTAGTGCTGGGGTGCTGTCTGGAGCCTTGAACCAGGTTTCAGTTACTGCACAGATGTCGACATTCTCCATACTGAGGAGTGCTTCGAGTACGTGCATTTTGAGATTTAAACTCCTGGCGTTGAGTAGCATAATCCTCAGTTTTTTGTTAATTGTGCTGTTTAGAGAGGTGGGTTTGACTTTTGAGTCTTGCCTAAAAAAGGCACTATGGGGGCAGCAAGAGCCTTGGCCAGTATTTGAAAGTCTAGGGGGTGACAGGTGCAAGCCATCTCTTGCAAAGCAACGTGGCTTGTCGAGCATGTCGTCCCAGGCTGACAGACACTGGATCCCCTTTGAATGACACCAGAAGCTTAGCCAGTTGTTGAAATTGATCATTTTTTCTTTATACTGAGGTATAATTCTTGGTGAGGGCAGGATGCTACTCAGGGTCAGGGTCATACCAGCCTGGGCTACATAATCAGAGAGCTCTTCATTGTCTCTTTTCATGTAGTCCAGGGAGGTACGTCTCAGGTCATTCACACCAACATGAACAATGACAGAGTCATATTTGTACTTGTTCTGGAGTGATCTGAGTGCTTGTGTTATGTGGCGGATTCTGGCTCCTGACAGGCAGCTAACAGTGACCTTCTGCTTGTCCAGCCTAGTGAGTGGGACGTCAGTGTGTCTGACTATAGAGTCACCTATTACTAGTGTGTTAAGGGCTGCGATTGTGCGGCACACTGATTTTGTGTTTTATGCGTTGTCTGGTTTGTGACGGAGGTACAGGTTGTTTGGATGTCTGCTTTGGAGGTCTCTGGATGCTTTTGCAGGTTTTTATTTAGAGCCTCCGAGTATGATTTTGTGTATTTATGTGTATTTATTGCCAGTGCTGGTTTAGTAGGTCTATGTGTGGCTGGAGGTGTGGTGCAAGTGTTAACCTTCTCCTCTTGACTGTCTGTTACAGTCTTGGGTGGAAACAGCTTTGCCTCCAGTTTGGCTGTATAATCGCATCTCTCGCATATATTAGTGTTTTGTGGTAGGAGAAGAGGGTTGTCTGTGTACATGAGGCAGTTGTAACATTGCCTCAGGATACCCAGATTCACCAGTTAGACTGTAGAGTACACCTGAAATTGCCCTTTTGTCATGCCTGAATAGTAGGGTGAGCTGCTTGTTTGGTGAGGGGTGAATAAAGAGCTTTGCCCTGTTGGGCAATCAAGTGTCAGGGTATATTAGTGCTTGCTATTAGGTCTGAGCAAGTGCTAGGCTGTAGGATGCTTTTCGAGTGCTTAGGTTGAAAGTTAGACTAGTTTCAAGGGAAAAACTGAAGAGGAGACTTAGTGGAGGCGGGAATAATTTAACCGTAGCTAACCAGTGCTGCCTGGCGCGCAAAACCGTGCAAACACGGATTTTATAGCAGGGAAATGAAAGAGAGAGAAATTGGCCCAAAATGGCCAATAAACTACTAAATTCTGGGCTGGAACCACTCCTCCAGGGACAGACAGGCTGCTCAGAGCTCCCCTCTCTCACAGGTGAACAGAGAAACTTCCTTCTATCCAAGTAAGGTATGGGCAACTCAGAAACTTGTAACACAGCCCTGAATTCAGCACTAGCCTAAAAACTGGACTATACTAGCTTAAAAAGGTGAGAAACAAGGATTTTTTTTTTGAAAAGATAAGGCAAAAACAGTAAAAAATACACTTAAAACAGCTTTAAATGACTACAAACGATCAGAAAAGGCTATCACACTTTAGTGTGTAGCCTACAACAGTTAAACAAATTATTTAAATAAAAAATGCCTTTTTAAAAGTGCAGGCAGTCAAATAAGTACAATATGTGAAAAAAAACAAGCTTTTAAATCACAATAAATGCTGGAAAATCAGCTTTTAGGCGGAAAACAGTTAAGTACAGCAAGAAAGTACAGAAAACTGATACTTAATCACTCCAAAGTCTCTCTTCTAAGCTAGAAGGCTTGTATCCGTTTAAGGCTTTCTAATACTTCCCAGTAGGTTAGTTACAGGAAAGATTGGAAACAAGCGCAGATGTGGTCTTTTAAACCAGAAAGTTAAAAGAGATGGATAAACTGTCCAAATGGTCAATAAACTACAATTTTTGGGCCAAAAAACACTCCTCTTGTGGTAGACAGGCTACCTAGTGCTTACCACTCCCACTGATAAGCTAGAAGGTTTCCCTCCAACACAGAAAGGCTTGGGGGGGGGCTCAGAAGCTTTCAAAGAGTCCTGGATACAGCAAATCTGTATGTGGACCAGACTAGTAACATAAAAGGCAGGAAACAAACGCAAACACAGGCTTTTAAATCAGAAGGTTGAAAGAGATGGAAAAGCTTCCCAAATGGCCAATAAACTATAATTTCTGGGCCAGAAACCACTCCTCCTGTGGTAGATAGGTTACCTAGTGCTTACCACTACCACTGATAAGCTAAAAGGCTTCTCTCCAACATAGAAGTGCTTAGGGGGCTCAGTAGCTTACCAACAGTCCTGGATACAGCAAATCTGTACCTGGACTACACTAGTTACAGGAAAGGTGGGGACCAAACGCAAACACGGGCTTTTAAACCAGAAAGTAGAAAGAGATGGGAAAACTGCCCAAACGGCCAATGAACTACAATTTCTGGGCCAAAACTCACTCTTCCTGTGGTAGATAGGCTACCTATTGCTTCCCACTCCCACTGATAAGCTAGAAGGCTTCCCTCCAGCACAGAAAGGCTTGGGGGGCTCAGAAGCTTACCAACAGTCCTGGATACAGCAAGTCTGTATCTGGACTAGACTAGTTATAGGAAAGGCAGGAAACAAGCTTAGAATTTTTTTTTACAGAAAAGCAGCTAAAACTGCAGTAAATACAATTCAAATTGCAGTGCAGGCTAGCACACTTGAGTGTGTAGCAATATTACGACAAATACAGTTTAAATAAATGCAATTAAATTAACAAATGACTAAAAACCAAGTGCAGAAGGCAGTAAATTAGAAGGCTACTAACAAGTAGTAATAAGTGCAGAGTAAGAGTGACTGAACAGATAACAGCAAGCAGAACAGCAACTAAGACAGTTACAGTAAGAGCAGCTGAATACAATATATATATATATATATATATATATATATTATATATATATATATATATATATATATATATAATATATATATATATATTATATACATATATATATATATATAATATATATATTATATACATTATATATATATATATATATATATATATATTTTTTATTTACCTACTGTACATATGAATCAGTTCAGCAAAAGCTATATTTATGGGGATATGATAAAATGAAGTATTCAGGAGTATGGATTAAAAATGATACTGGTGTGGCGGCTAAGGATATGTGGGAAGAGACTAAACAAAAGATAATACAAAAATTGAGAAATAGGAAGCTCTGTTATATGGATATGGATAGTAAGATACAAACAGTTAAAATGTTTTTAGTCCTTTTAGTCATATACACAGGTCAGGCATATTTTTATCAACCAGAGGAGAACATGTGGATAGCAATTAATAAAGAGCTAAAGGATTTTATCTGAGAGAGGAATATGGCAAGAGTCAAGTGGAAAAGCTTATTCTTGCAATAGAGCAGGGCAGATTGGGATTACCAGAGTTGAAGGGGTATTTCAAAGCAACACAGTTAAGCCTCCTATACATAGCACAAGCAGAAAACTATAATTCAAACTGGGGTACTTGCGTATTATCGCAACCAGATTTTCGTGGTTGCGGTAATACGTTTGTTGGCCCAAAAACGGATTGTGGGACTAAAAGTAAGATAGAATTTTATGTTTTCTTTGGGTACAACATAGTTTGTCCCAAATTAGTATCGTAAATTAACGCAGAAATGTGAAACTTGCTTTGCGTACATCAAAACTGGTTGCACTGCTGTCTTATTACAGAAGTGAATTGAGGACGCATGGGAAATGCTTGTTCGTTTTTACTGTGTGATGGATTACTACGAAATTGGATACTAAACTTTTTCCTTAGAAGAAGCAATCTGGAGCAACACTTTTTTTGGTAAATAACTAGTTTTATTGACATACTGTAGGAAATAATTGAAGTTAAAGGTAATAGCAATCTAAACAATCAAACAGAGATGAAGGTCTTGACGATGGAGGCTAAAGCTATGAAGAGCATTCTTGTAGTATTTGACAGAAAGTGATTTTTTTGGGGGGATAGCAGTTATTGTTGCAATGTTTTCTGGATGTTTTGCATAGTATTATGTGGATGTCTTCCGGATGTTTTTGAACAACATATTTGTAAATATTTTATCTCTGATTAAGGAAGCATACTTTTAGATGGTTCACTTGTAGATGGTTCACTTGCTGGGTTACACTTTTTGTATGGACAGAAATTGTCTGCTATTGCTGTCAAGATTGCATCAAATAAGTCTTTCTTAAGTGCAAGCTGTGTTTCACGCCAGATATATTCAATTAGGTAGGAGTCCAAATGATGCCTTGCAGTGCCTTTCTGTTTTTTGTTTCTCCACTTAACAGATCCCCACATTCTCTCTGTGTGTTGTGTATGCACTCCTGTGCTTGGATCTACAAAGTTGTAGCTATGGTTTACTTTTTCATGACTGAAACCAGCTTCTTCTAGTTGTTGAGTTTGATATGCCCGCCATGAATCTGAATAAATAGTAGTGCCCTGTTTAATGTATTCTTTGATTTTTATTAAATAATGTTGCAGCTGTTCTATCAGGAACTTTTACAAGAAAAGTCTCTCTTGTCTCCCTACATATCCCTCCAAATACCCACTGTTGAGGGAGAATACGGCCAGCATTACTTTTACGTCTAGTAAAAAGAGTCTTGTCTATTTCCACAATACACCCTGGCCCTCCAATTTCTTTCTTGTCCTTTTTCTCCATTTCTAAGACACAGATATCACGTAAGTAGTTACTCCAATCTATGACTGTCTTGTCAGCCATGTCCAGTTCTTCCTGACAGAAACTTATAGATGTCATCTGCTTTGCCCAACAATAAATGAAGCGGACAGCGGTGGTAAAATTAATTCTACTTCCTTCAAAGAAATTACTCACTCGAACTCCTATGTGTTGGTAACATTTTTCTGTATTGCATTTCCAAAAAATCTGCTTCCCATAGTATAATGTCATCGAATGTCCGGAACAGCATTCTTTACTTGTTGATATAACGCCATATTGCTGGAAAAGTACTATTGACTCTTTTTCTGTCTTAGGTAGATCCCACAAATGCATTATATTTATAAAGGTTGTTTTTTGGGGTTAGTTCACTACTAATGAATATCTACATAGATCGTCTTTACTAATCTGAAGTATAACTTTGACAACATTTACAGGCTATGGATATGGAACGTGCATTACACATAGCAGCTGTGTAAAATGTATTTACAGTGACAAGATGTTGGAAAACAGCATAGCTTGAAACAAGCACTCATTCCTTTAAATTTACAATGTTTTTGCTACCTAAACAATGTTTTTAGATGAAGTTGACATTGTCAGTGTGATTTTGCATACATTTCTTTTTAGATTTCCACATTGGGAAGCAAGCGGTATTATCGCGAAAATCTGGTTGCAATAATACGTAAGTACCCAGACTGGAAGGAGATGATGAGAAAACAGGAGGAAGCTCAAGTATCAAGGAGAGACTGGAATTTTGGATGCAGCTCTTTAAAGAGAACAACAATAATCATACAAATTATCTTATTCATAAAGTAGCAGAAAGGTCTTCTAAGAACTAAGCCAACACGGGAATGGAGAAAGGAGATTCTGCCGATAAGGATGACTGCAATTAGGGATACTGAAAATAGGCTAGAGGGGACAGAAATATATTGGAGAAAACTAATAAAGGAACCAAGGTACTGGGAGCAAATAACTTGAGAGGGAAAGGTAATAGAATGGGAAGATGCCAAGAACTTATTTGGACTGCAAGCTATAGATTGTCTTCCATATCAAGGAATGATATCAGAGTGTAAGCAAAGAGAAAGAAATAGCGGTGTCCTAAACAAAAGACCAGCACTTGGTAGAGTTTTTAGTAGAATCTAGAACTGAAGTTGCCGTTAAGAAATGAATAATTAGTACAGCATATAAAATATTGCACAATAACTATAAGAATCACTCACAGGAGGTTAGGAAAGACTGGGAAGTGGGAAGAGAGACTAGATAAGCATTTCACAAAGAAACAATGAGGGGTACCTGTATGTCTCCCAAATATGCAACAAAATCTAGAAGATTTCAGATCTTTGCCTGGAAGTGCTCCCATAGGTATTTTTTATACCCCCAGACAGACTTCAGATAATGTTTTCACAGGTAGAGAGCAAATATTGGAGGTGTGATGAGGCAGTAAGAGGTAACTGGGAACATATTTTCTGGGAGTGTAATGAGTTGGTAGACTTTAAAGATTCCCTGCAGACTGCTCTGTTAGAGATGCTGGGTGAGCAAGTTGGAGTGACTAGGGAACTGATTTTTTTCTGAGCTATGATAAAAACTCGAATTCCCTAGACATAGTAAGGCCTTGTTGAACTTAATTTTGATGGCTGCCAAAAAAAGCAATTACTAGAAAATGGAAATCAAAGTTTAAACCTACTTTACTAGAAGTAGTGAAAATAGTAACAGAGTTAATAGAACTGGAAATGGGATCTTTAGAAAAGGGTAGGAGCAAATTACATAGGAATAAAAGGGAACTGTGGGATCAATACAGGAACAGGAGGAACAAGGTTTAGAAGAAGACATGATTTGAATGTGATATGTAATGGTTAATTAACAAAGACTGGGTTTATTAAAAGTGATGTATAATGTTTGCAGCTACAGTTGTGTTGGCACGGTTTGGAATGTATAATGTTTGCAACTGAGAATTGTCACTATGGTTTATTGTCATTTATATAAAAGTAACATGGCCTGTGTCATACTTGATAATTTAATAAGGGTGTTTCTTGTTAAAAAAAGAAAATATGTCAATATAGTTTGTTTTCATTTATATAAATGTATGATTGCCTACGTCATAAGTCATAATTAAATAAATATGTTTCTTGTTTAAAAAAGAAAGAAAATAAGTTTTACTAGCAAGACATTTTTGTGATTATACATTAAAGTAAATTCAAACTCAACAACCATCAGAAGGTATTTTGAAACATGAAGGTTGAACATTACCTGGTATAACAGACATATACTCAACAGTCTAATTTAGAAAGGATTCTAAGATGGTGGCTGATTAGGTAGCACATTAATTGGAGCTCTTCCAATGTGAAAACTGGCAATGAAAAAAAGACACGAGTTATTGATTTTGGATTAATTTGGCTACTGGCCAGTGAATACAATGTTTGGATGTCAAAAAAGAGAAATCTAAATGAAAGTCAATGAAAAAAGGAGAAGTACAAATTTTGGTTAAGAATAAGATATTGGCTGATCAGCAGGCAATAGAACTATTTTTACTCTTGAGGTAGGAGAAGGCTTCTAGCAACTTGGAAGAAAAATAAATAAGTAAAATAAATGCATTCAGAAGTGATCAAAATAAGTGGAGCATTAGATGAATATATAAAGGCAAACAATAAAAGGGTGGAAAAATAAAGACAATGCTAAGTAAACATTCTAATTAATTGACTAATTTTCAGAAGTCAGAGAATAGTATGAAGAAAAGAATCAGAAAATAAGGCTTTCCAAGATGAACTGTTTCAAAAAATGGTAGAACTTGAAAACAGAGAATGAAGGGAGAATGTGAGGCTCACTGCCATCCCAGAGACATTGGAGGGACCAGACTGTCTCAGTTTTATGATTATACATAAGAGTAACTGGACTGGTGTCTCACAGCAAGAACTATTACATGATAGAGGGCATCATGTATTTGCCTGACTGAAATCCTGCCATTAGGAGACATCCAAGACCTAATTTGATGAAGATAAAAATGTATCAGCTAAATAAGATGCTCCTGAGTAAAATGTGACAGAGGGGATTGTGTTGAAAGTTGGGGACAACAGAGTTTTCATGAAAAAATAAACCGATCCCACACTATGAGGATGTCAGAAGACTGGAATGAGTTTCAAGTTTCACCATCTAACAATTTTCACAGTGTTTTTTGTGCTTTTTCCTGGTGAGTCAAAGATGTACATTAAATGAGTGCAGGTGGTAGAGGAGATAAAAAAAACAGTTTGTTCAACAGAAAAAAACCCCACCAAGCTGAAGAGGACTTAGCTTCTCTGCCTTCTACCAGCATATAATTGCTGGATCCTTCCTGTGTCCTGACAGAGTGCTCTTCAAACTATCTGGAGATATACAGAGCTGAGTATATTTTTCTGGCACTTCAGAGTTGTCTACTGGTAATTGCTGTTTGACTAATTTTATATCCTTGCTGGCTGACTTCAGAGTTGTGCACTGTTATTTTTGCTTCACTGTATAGTTTTTCAGATCTCTGCTGAAGGTGTTGGTTTTCCCATATTCCTGTGTTGTTGTTTAAATTTGGAGGCTTTTGCAGTTGCCTACCCCCACTGTAGATTTGATCTGGGACACTCCCCCCAGTCCCATCTCTTTACGTCATTCTACCTAATAGACTCCTTCTGCACTTGTTTTTAGTCATTTTTAATTTAATTGCATTTTTTAAACTGTTTGGTGTAACATTGTTACATACTCAAGTGTACTAGCTTGCACTGCATTTGAATTGTTTTGACTGCTGTTTTAGTTACTTTTCTGTATATATATATATATATATATATATATATATAAAAATACCTTTCCTGTAACTAGTGTAGTCCAGATTCAGATTTGCTGTATTCAGGACTGCATGTAAGCTTCTGAGCCCCCCACCCCCAAGCTTTCTGTGTTGGAGGGAAGCCTTCTAGCTTATCAGTGGGAGTGGTAAGCACTAGGTAACCTATCTACCACATAAGGAGTGGTTCTGGCCCAGAAATTGTAGTTATTGGCGATTTAGGCAGTTTTTCCATCTCTCTCAACTTTCTGATTTAAAAGCCCACATTTGCACTTGTTTCCCCCTTTCCTGTAACTAGTTTCGTCCAGATACAGATTCTTAGTTTTAGCACTTGAATTTGCTTATTCGTGATCAGCACTTGTTCAGAACTCATAAGCACTAAATAACATACTAATTACTACAGCACTCAACCTTCCTCATTACCTAGAGGAAAACAGTTTTGGTACTTACTTTCCTCACTTGCTAAGAGAAAAACAGCTCTTGTACTCACTTTCCTCACTTATCTAGAGGAAAATATTTTTTTATTCAGGCATGTCCAAGGGTCAGCTTCCAGTGTTCTCTCCTGTCTATCTGATGAATCTGGGCATCTTGGGACAATGTAGAAATTGCCTCATGTACACAGACAACCCTCTCTTCCTACCACCCAACACTACAACCTGTGAGAGATGCACTTATCTAGCCAAACTGGAGGTAAAGCTATCTCCAATCAAGACTGAACTTGACAGTCAAGAGGAGAAGGTAAACACTTGCACCACACCACACTCATCACATAGTCTCACTAAATCTACACCACCAAAATCCACACATTGAAACACAAAAACATTCGCGGAGGCTCTCAATAATAATCTGCTCAAGCAACAGAGACCTCCAAAGCAGAAATGCAAGCAACCACCACCCCCCAACACAACCCAAATGACACATAGCCTGCAGACTCAGTGTGCCACTCAACCACAGCCAATAAGGCAAAACAACGTACCCAACACACTAGTCATAGGTGACTCTATAGTCAGGCACACTGATGTCCCACTCACCAGGCTAAACAAGGAGAAGGTTGCTGTCAGCTGCCTGTCGGTTGCCAGGATCCGCCACATAACCCACGCACTCAGGTCACTCCACAACAAGTACAAATATGACTCTGTCATTGTCCATGTTGATGTGAACGATCTGAGACGTACCTCCCTGGACTACATGAAAAGAGACATGGAAGAACTTTCCAATCTTGTAGCCCAGGCAGGTATGACCCTAGCCCTGAGTGGCATTCTGCCATCACCCAGAATGATTCTGCAGTACAAGGATAAAATGATTGACTTCAACAATTGGCTAAGCTTCTGGTGCCATTCTAAAGGAATCCAGTATCTGTCTGCCTGGGATGACATGGTCAACAGACCACGATGCTTTGCCAGAGATGGCCTGCACCTGTCACCCCTGGGATTCCGGATACTGGCTAAGGTTCTTGCCGCCCCTATAGTGCCTTTTTTAGGCAAGGTTCAAATGACAAATTCACCACCGTAACAGGAACAGGCAAGCGAAAACTGAGGGTGATGCTACTCAATGCTAGAAGTCTAAATCTTAAAATGCACTCACTCGAGGCACTCCTTAAAATGGAGAACATCAATATCTGTGCAGTGACTGAGACCTGGTTCAAGGCTCCAGAGAGCACCCCTGCACTACCAGGCTATAACTCATACCACACTTTTCAGCCATGTAACCTGGACTGGAACACCAAAGGCGAAGGTGTATTCATATTCATTAAGGATATCCACACCTCCAGGCTAGTTGCTCAGCATAATGCAGCCGAGGTTATCCAAGTGCAACTAACTCTGGGCAAAACTGCAATCCAAATTGTAGCTTGCTACAGATCACCCACCATGCCCCAGGATTCCCACTCTTCTTTTCTTGATGTACTGGAAAATATTAGGGTTCAACCAAACACCCTAATAATGGGCGATTTCAAATACCCCCACCATTAACTGGGAAAACTATTCATGTACCAACTCCTTCGCTCAACACTTTCTGGAATTCATAAACTCCAATGCCCTGGATTAACTTATCCACAACCCCACCAGGGGCAACAATATCCTAGATCTAGTCATTACCAACATGAGTGACTGGTGTTCCACACCTGAAGTCAATGCCTTATTGGTCCGATCCGACCATAAGCTAATTACCCTAGATATCCACATCCTGCCCCCACCCACCATTAAGGAAACCATGGTAAAAAAATTTCTCCAAAGCCAACTTCATGCTTCTTAAGACAGAAGTGGTGAACTTCATGACACCCATGCAGATGGACAATACAGGTACTACTGAATCCTACACAATTGCACTTTATAAGCACTTACATGAGTGCATGGATCGTGCTCTCCCATACAGAACCAAGATGCTATCCTCTAATAAAAGGAAGCCAATCTGGTGGCCCCATGCCATAAACAAACTGTACAACAGAAGAAAGAAACTGTTGCAAAAGAGAGTAAAATCCCACGAGTGGAGGAGCTCCCTGGTCAGCCTCAGTAAGAAGCTGCTATCCCTGATAAAATCCTCCAAAGCTAGTTATGAAAACAAAATTGCCACTGATTCTAAAGACAACCACAAAGCATTCTATAGCTATGTCAAGAATCTCAATGGCAACACTCAGATCTGCTCTGAGTTACAGCACAATGGCACTAAATATACAGACCCAACTGATATTGCCAATATCCTGGCAGATAGGTTCATTGCTAACTTTACCCCCCTCTCACCCCCTAAAGAGTCCATCTCTATACCAGAAGAATGCAAAGTTCCTGTAATCACGGCTGCATAGGTAAAAACCCCACTCTCCAAAGCCAAGAACACAGCATCCATGGGGCCAGACAACATCCCAGGCTGTGTTTTACATGAACTACAGAACGTACTGGCACCCCACCTAAGTACCATGTTCAATCATAGCCTCACCTCAGGCTTTGCGCCTGCTGAATGGTGCACAGCAATGGTTATCCCACTCCACAAGGGGGAAGCCACCACGGACCCCGGGAACTAGCGCCACATTAGCCTGACGAGCCTGGTCTGCAAGGCCATGGAATGTATCATCATGGAACTTATAAACAAAGACATTGGTAATCTCCAAACTCTGGACCCCACCCAGTTCAGGTTTGTAAAAGGCAGATTATGTCTCCTAAACCTGATAGACGTCTTTGAAGCAGTCACCAAAGTCGTAGACAAGGGTAAAGTGGTTCACACAGCCTATCTAGATCTTGCCAAGGCTTTCAACACCATCCCCCACTCTGGAATTATAGATAAACTCACTAAACTAGGTATAAATCCCTATGTCACAAGATGGGTTGCCAACTGGCTCATTGACAGGACCCACAATGTGAAAGTAGCAGACTCCAAATCCAACTTCAAGACCAGTGACAAGTGGAGTACCACAGGGTTCAGTCCTGGGTCCTCTCCTGTTTGATATCTACTTCTCTGAAGTACAGGCTAACACAGAAGGTCTTTGGCTAATGAAGTTCGCAGATGACTGCAAACTAGGAGCCATAATCGAAACTCCTAACGATATGGACATCCTACAAAAGGGCCTCACTGAGACAGATGCCTGGTATCAAAGCCTTGGCCTCAAGCTCAATGCCAAAAAGTGCATTGTCATCCCCTTTGGTAAAAACTCTGTACCTATGAACTACAACATAGGCAGTAGTATACTTAACACTGAAAGTGTGATAAGAGACCTTGGGACTCAGGTGGACAGTAGTCTCTCCTTTGATAATCACATTGCCATAGTAGTCAGTAAATTCTTCTACGTGGCACACCTCATCACAAAAGGTTTCTCATCCAGAAAAAAAAAGGTCATTGTTCCCCTCTACTCATCAGTCATTAGACCCATTATAGAGTACAACGCCCTTTTTGGTATGTACCTCACAAGACATCTACAACAACTGGAAACACTGCAAAAATACCTCACAAAGAGGATTACTGGCCTCAAACAGATGCCCTACGTAGACCGTCTCAAAAAACTCCAGCTTTACTCTGTCGCATATCGCCTTCTCAGAGGTGATCTCTGCCTAACATACAAAGCTATGTCAAACCCAGAGCTGTTGGAAATGCTCCACTTAAAGAAATCCCAATTCCTCCGAGCTACATGCTCTAGGGACCTAAACCTTGTCACCACAATAAACAGAACATGCCAGAGGAATAGATTCCTGTCCCAGAGACTTCCCATACTCTGGAACAAACTACCTATCTATATCAAACAAAGCTCCTCATTAGCACTCTTCAAGAAAAATCTTGATGATTGGATGGGAAATAGGAAATTCACCCCGGGGATCACCTCTGTGGCTCTGCTCGACAGTGGCACAGGAAAATAATTTTCTTGGGTGGCAAAAACCAGGGTACCTTTTTAGCTGGGCTTGTATAGGCCCCAGGGCTGATAGCCTAGTACCTACCTATGAACCTATGAACAGGGGCCAGGAAGAGACTATGATAGTTAAACAATTCCTACAGTTTCAAAGAATAAATGTATGAAAGACAGAGAGAGAAGTTAAAGTGTTAACCAGAAGAATAAGGAGAAACTTAGATTTGAACCACATGCCAGTGCTGACAGAGGGTGAAGATCAGTTGAAGGATTGAAGATAAAGTGAATTTTTAAAAATGTATAATAACAAAGTATTAATTTCATTAAATTACCGTCTACTGATGCATGAGAAGTAATGTAGGAAGGTTTGAGCAGATAGTCCATACCTTGTTAAACAAGTGAGACAACTGAAGTATCAGACACACCTTCTGTATCAACTGTTCAGGAAAAAAAGATGGAATGCAAAGAGTATTTTTCCTTTTCTGAAAAGGTTTTATGGCTTAAACTGTGGTTAATCATTCTAAAAATATAATAACGCAGAATATAGTAAGTATTGTAATAGCCGCGGTGGTACGGCGGTAGCATTGTTACCTCACAGCAAGAGGTTCACCCGTTCGATTCTCGGCGTGGCTTGGGAGTGCCTTCTTTGTGGAGTCTGCATGTCCTCCCCACGGTTGGGTAGCGTTCGAAAGACATGCGTGTGAAAATGGACGTGCCTTCAGTGAAGGTTGGACATCGAGCTGGCACCTCGGTGTTTCGTAAAAATCTACTGCCAATCATTAGCAGACCAGAGTTCTGCTGTGGTGACCCCTTACCAGGAAAAAGCCGAAAAGATAAACAACATAGTAAGTATTGTAATAGTCCTGCATCTGGGGCAGGGAGGGTATTTTTGAGTGCTTGTTACATAAGGAATAAGTGCGTGAGAAAGTAATTAGTTAAATGTATAGTAAGCCAAGAGTGATGCTGTATACAGGACAGGAAAATATACAAAAATGCCATGTAAAATGAAACAGTGTGTAGTACTGCAGCTGGTGGGTATGAGTTTGTTATTATGAATTAAATAACTTGAATGAAAAATAAACTATTAGTAATGATTTATGTAACTATAGAAGCAAATAGGTTACCATGTTTAGATTTAGAGAAGGTCTGATTTTCTAAGCTAAATAGCTTAAACATTAAACAAAGTTAAGAAACCATGAGAAATGGTAATTACAGAGGACAGCTGTGAGGCTATCATAGTTTTCTATCAGCAACCATTTCAGAGGAGGATAAACAGATTTCAAAAGCAGTGTATGCTTTGCAAAGAATGGCAGCTCTGATAGCTCTGATCAGTAGAGACAAAAAATAAAAACTCATAGAAGGGACCAGATGCACTGAAGATAAGTAAATTGACTAGACAGTGTATTCTAAATGATCTTTTCAGAAGTGCCACAGGAGAGGCAACCATTTAAGTTTAAAAATGACAATGTTATTCAGTTTACTGAAAAGGGAACATGAAACTAAGAAAAGAAGTGGGAAATGAATAGTTTCTAAATGCAAACATTACCCTAGTGGCTACAGGATGAAAAAGTGTTAAATAAACAGTTATAATTAATTGTAGTACATGGAGCGCAGTGATTACATGCTGATACCTGGGGAAAAAATCAGTTAAGCATTTCAATAGTGAGAGGCACTATTTTAAACGTTAAGCACACCCTGATGTACTCGTTAAGGTCAAATATTATGTTAGACAGTTAAACCTTCCAGTACTGACCAGCAAATGACAGTGGCCGAATAAAAAAACAGATTTGTTTCTGCCTGGTGTCTGTGCTGGTAATGTGTCCCTGACTTTCTTTAACATTAGACAGTTTGGTACTGCCTTACCTTCAGTGCTCGCTAAGTGCTTTATGGATTTGAAAGCTGGAAAAACACTTACCACTTCTTTCTGTAACTAGTAGTACATGGAGCAGATAAAGTTCCATGCACTACAAAAATGTGTTCTTGACATGGATGCCAAGATTCACCTCTCCAGCTTTGCTCTCAAGGTGAATTTCTTGGCATTTATGTCTGGAACACATAATACATTGGTTATGATCAGCATCCCAGTCATAATCGTCTGTGTTAGTTGAAGGCTGGTCAGGACATTTTTCTTAAAGCTAGTACAAATTTAATATTTAACTAACGCCAGACAAGTGGTTTTCTGTACTTAGAAGGGGAATTTAAACAGCTGGAGGGATGCATTCACTTTAGAAAAAGCACAGGTGAGATAATGTATTATAGCATGAATAATCTCCACTTTTTGGTAGGTAAATCATGTATCACTTGCTACTGAATTGGAACATTAGCACCTAACAGGAAGGGTTATAAGTTTTCTTTTCTTTTAAAATCATATATACTCCTGGGTGATTTAGATGCATTAGAAAAGAAGGGGGTGTTAGGAACTTCATACCTGAATAAAGATAACATGAGTTCTAAAAGGGATGAAAAAGTATTAATTTATGTGCGTGTGTGTGTGTGTGTGTGTGTGTGTGTGTGTGTGTGTGTGTGTGTGTGTGTGTGTGTGTGTGTATACACACACACACACACACACACACACACACATATATACATATACATATATGGATCTACTTTAAATCCTCAAATTACCATAATGTTGACTCATATAACAGCAAGATGATGTTGCCAAAAATTTAAATGAACAAACTCCCAGAAAGGCATATTCTGCCTCCGGGAAACTAACCACTTGGCCACTAATAAGTAAAATACAAACCAAAGCAAATTAAATCCACCAAAGTGGGAGGCTTCACCCCCTCACACCCCCTAACTAAATATACCAACTATGAGATCCCACTATAGTGGAGAAAAGGGCAAAGTTCACCATGGTCACCAAGTGGTTAGTTTCCTGGAGGTGAAATACGCCATTCCGGAAGTTTATTCATTTAACATTTCACTATAGTCGTCTCACTGTTATGCAAGTCGACGTTATGGTAATTCATTGTTTTAAAAGAAATATATATATATATATATATATATATATATATATATATATATATATATATATATACATACACTCACACACATATACACACACACATAAATATATATATATATATATATATATATATATATATATATATATATATATATGGATCACCTTTAAAACCTCGAAACCGCGTTTGCCTGACACACTAATGACCGAAACGAAAAGACCGAAAACATAAAACGCCGGACAGCATAAAACACAAAACCATTACACCAACACACTACGTAAACAACACAGTACACCACATAACATATGCACTATCCCTAACCCAAACCCTAACCCTAAGGTCCGACACTACCGCACACTTACCCTACCTGCACCCTAACCCTAACTCACTTACCCACCCCTAAACCCACAGTCCTCGCTATCGCACACACACCCTACCTGCACCCTAACCCTAACTCAATTACCCACCCCTAAACCCACAGTCCCTCGCTATCGCACACACACCCTACCTGCACCCTAACCCTAACTCACTTACCCACCCCTAAACCCACAGTCCCTCGCTATCGCACACACCCTACCTGCACCCTAACTCACTTACCCACCCCTAAACCCACAATCCCTCGCTATCGCACACTTACCTGTCCGCTCCCTAACACTAAATCCCTCCCTAACACTAAATCCCTCACTCGATCGCACACTTACCGAGTCCGTCGGGTTCTCACCTTTTCGGTCATCTGCGTTTTCGGTATTCTCGTCATTCCGTTTGAAACGCCGAGTTCGAGATTTTAAAGGTGACCCATATGTACACACACACACACACACACACACACACACACACACACACACACATATATATATATATATATATATATATATGTAGATCAGAGTGTATGTGCTATGGCTTTAAGAAGCATATCAAGGACTGAATGTTCACATATAAATACCAGGCATGTGCTATTCCCAGTGCTATTTTGAGAGTGCAGCCAGAGAGTAAGCATGTATGATTGCAGTAGTTAGTTTGTATATAAGTTACTTAAGTTAAAGTCAGTAAACTTCCATTGTGATGTATTTGTATATAATAAAGCTGCTTGAACAGAACCCACAAAGAGTAGGAGAGTGACAATACGCATATATAAAAACGTAACTGCCAATTACAAGTGTGTCTTTATAAGATACCAAATGGAATACTATGTGTTAAAGAAATGCCAGACATTATTAGTGATATTAATCTTTACATGTTAGAATGGCTGCACTGTCACTGTTAACATGGAATGTAAATGGCCTTACTGTGACAGATAAAAGGTTAAGGGAAATAATAAATACTAAGTAGTGTAGAGTACAAATAGCAATGCTACAGGAGATGCATTTGGAGCGGAATGAACTTGTAAACTTAATGAGACAGTGGTTTTAGGGTGGATACTCAGTAGAATATTTATTTAGTCATTAAGTTTGTTGACTTGGATAGTTCAACTGAGCAAAAAAAGCATTTTCAGCTAAGGCCTAGGGGAAAAAAACTCCACAGAAAAAATGACAAAAAGGCATAAAAATGAAAAAGACTATAAGAATCAGCAACTAATAATAATAATAACAAAAACAGCAACACTACTACTACTACTACTAATAATAATAATAATAATGACAACACAACAACAAGGCAGTGAAAATATCAAGGACAAAGAAAGAGGAAAGTAATTATACTGGTAGTAAGAGGGGTTCCAGCAGCAATAAACAAAAAAGATGTAGGTTTATTTTGGCTTGTGCTTATATTCCCCTTAAATGATGACGTTTGACCTGAGAAGGATTTGGGAAATACTTTTTCAACAAGGTGTTTTAATTATGGGTGGTGATTGGAACTTGATTTATAGTGATGTTATATTAGGGGATATAAAAATGGTGGTATAATTAGAGAGATTTTTAAATATTTGTATGAAAGCATTTGGTATGGAGGATATTATATCAGTAGTAGGAGCTCAAAGATAATTTATGTATTATTCCCCAAGCTACAGCAACTGGGTCAGGTTAGACAGAAACTGTATTATCACAGGAGCATGTTCATTTGATTGAATGTATTGAGCCTAATTTAATAACTGTAACTGATCAAGCCATTATGAGGATTAGGATACAAATGCACAGTATTAAAGTAAAGGAAAGACACTCATTTTTTCCTACATATGTGCTGAAAATAAAAGAATTTGAGAACTGGGCAACAGCTAAAATTCAAGAGCTGTCACAACAGATAGAAACTTCCCCTGAAGTGGTAGCTAACACATGTAACACTTTGAAAAATGATCTCAAAAGTATAATAGAAATAGGGTAAAGGGAAATATGAAATATTTACAAGACTTGGCAAAGTTAAATCAGTGTAAAAGAAAAAATGAAACTTTTCAGAACAGGAAAAGGAACACCTGCAGATTGCTATGGAAAAAGTCAGCATTTAGTTAATAAACATTTGTTTGGAAAATTGCTATTAAGAATTTGTTTTGACAATAATCATAAAATGTAAAAAATATTAGTCTAGCAAGTAAGGTAACATAAAGTAGAAAGAGTGGTAGCAATACTCAATGATCCTATGACAAGCAGAATAACTAGAAGTCTGAGGAGATGAAGGAAATATTTTGGAAATGTTATAAACAGTTATACAAGGCTGATTAGGTTCATAGGTGTTTACTAGGCTAATGACCACAAGGGCCCTTTTAAGCCTAGCCATGCATCCCAAATTTTTGGCAAGCTTTCATTCCCTTGATAAGTGTAAGCAGGGGATTGGGAGATGAACCATTAACAGGCTGCCTTTGTCCATTAGAGACATAGATGTCAAACCAGGGATGAATTTCCTGTTCCTCGTCAGTTTGTCTAAGTTACACTTGAACTTCTTTAGGGAGGAACTCTGCTTCACATGAATCAAGAGCCAGTTCCAGAGAAGGGGTAGTCTCTGGGATACATACCTTTCTCTCCAGTATGTTCTAATTATATCACAGGCAAGGTTTACGTCTTTGAACTGGTAATTCTGCTGCTGTTTTTTTTTTTTTTTTTGCAGATATGCAGGAGGTCCATCAAAGTGGTGTCTGACAATGCCTTGTATGCCAGGCATAGTTCTTCCCTCAACAGCCAGGAGATAGACTACTGGGATAGGGAGGGCCTTGAGGTGGTCTGCATAGGATGTGTTACATGCACCCTGTAGTCTTTTAGTGAGGAACCCCTGTGGATGTTCCAGTTGTTGGCTATGCCTGGTTAAAGCACAAAAAAACAACCAAACTGGTGTAGAATAAATACATAAACCCACAAAACAACAAACAATTCCACTGAAGCCAGTAAAAGAAACAGTCTCCAACACTGGTCAAGATTAACTAAGAGCTTTTGTTCATTTAATATATCCTTGAACTTCTTCAGAGATCTCTGAAGAAGTTCAAGGATATATTAAATGAATAAAAGCACATAGTTAATCTTGACCAATGTTGGAGACTATTTCTTTTACTGACTTCAGTGAAATTGTTTGTTGTTTTATATGCCTGGGGCATTTAACTTAATGATAGGCCTGAGGAATGCTGGATACATTGGAACAATTACTTCACTGGGCCAAGATGCCATACCTTTGACTTCCAAGATGGCTGCATATTGAGCAACAGCTTAATTCTAGCTCTCCAAGTGTGAAAACAGAAACTGAGCAGAAAAGGCCAAGAGAAGCAGAGAAGAGTTTTGTGTTTCTGGGTAAATTTTAGTAACTGGCTAGTAAGTGCACTAACTGGTTGTCAGTAAAAAGAAATACAGAGAACCTGAAGGAAACTCAGTTACAAAAGGTGAGGAAAAACACCGACTGGGAAAGGTATTGCAGCTGTTCATCAAAAAGCAGTGCAAGCTCCAGACATTACTGCCAGTAATCTAGAGGAAAGCATAAGACAACTGCACACTTTGTTTGTGTATTTTGGCTTTTCCCGGTTAGGGGTCGCCACAGCGGAACTCCGGTCCGCTAATGATTGGCAGTAGAGTTTTACGTGCTGGCTTGCAGGGCCTAATGCACATCCTTCAATGAAGGAACACCCATTCACGCATGTCGCCACACAGAAGATGCTCTAACTGAGAATCGAACGGGCAACGTCTAACTGTGAGGCGACAACGCTACCGCAGCACCAGCACCACAAGACAACTGCACACTGACCTGGTTAAAATAAATGAAACACTGATGGAGTATATCAACTCAAACAAAAAAGGCTGGAAAAATGGAAGAAGCTTTAAACAGATATTAGATGAGGTGATAAGACTGCAAAAATCAGTGGCAAAATGGAGAAAAGGCTGGCTGAATATGAGACTGCTCAAGAAGAGATGTTTAAAAAAAATAATAGAATTAGACGACATAACATGTACGGAAAACCTGATATTTCCAGCTGTACCAGAGAAGCTGGAAGGAACAGACTTTATTAATTTTATGAAATGAATTTTATGAAAGCACAAATAAGCAACTGGACTGGTATTACACAGCAGGAGTTGGTAATTGAAAGGGCACATCATGTGTATGCTTTTCATGGACTACTATATCTGGTTTTCTCACATCTATTTTTTGAACTGTTGGTAATGAGTGATCCCATGTGATATAAACTTCATCATTTTCTGTAATGTTTTTTGGCTCATATTTCTAGTGTTTTTGTCAGGTACTTCAGTATTATGTTTGCACAATCCCCAGTGCAACAGTCTTGCCACATTATTATGCCTTTCAGTATACAATCCTTCTGCCATTAGTGTATCACAACCAGCAACAAGATGTGTGACTGTTTCCAGTTCTGTTGTACAAAACCCACATTTGTCTGTTTATCTCACATGTTCAGTGGACTTTGTAAACCAATGTGTACATAGTCCACTATCTTGAGCTGCCAATATTAACCTTCCATCCTTTGGTTTATATTTACCTCTCCTTAACCATTCCTGCATTCAGTCCTGATCAACATGAGGCTGTTCCAAGAGTTTTCTGTATTTGCAGCTATATTTATGCATTTTCCACATTTCTTGCCTTCTCATCTGATCTTATCTTATATTCTTCTTTTAGTTTTTGGCACATTCAGTTGCTGCCTGATTTTTATCTACTTCTGGTTTGATTTCCATTAGTGCCTATGCTTTTGCTATACTAAGCAGGGAAGTTATCTTAGACTTATTCTCCTCATGTTTTAAAACTTTCACTACATGTGGGTCTTGTGAGGTAAGCAGATATGTATGCAGTCCTACAATTGCAGACCTATATATATATATATATATGATCAATTTTGAGGAGGCCCATACCTCCTTCAAAATGAGGAATATATAATCTTGGTATACAGTGATTTTTATAAATCATTTGATAAGCATGATGCATCCTTCTTGTTTTCCTTTCCAACCGATCCAACACCAAAACTAAGTTAGGACAGGAAGAGCAAACTGAGTTATAGCTTGGACTTTGTTCCTAGATGTCAATGCTGTTTTCAGTATTAAATTTAGTCTTCTAAAATATTCCTTACTAAGTTTTGTTCGCATTTGTTCATGTTTTACTGGTGTGTCTCAGTATAGGTGGCTCCATTAACAATGAGCTCTGCACACAACTGTGTATTGCCTTTGAGCTTGCAGACATAGCTAAGGAATGCCTTGCAGTTGTCCTTGGCATGGGAGGCCACATTTAACTCAAATGTTGGCTTTGGTAGACTTTATTTGTCCTCTGCATTGTTTGTTTAGTTTGATGAGAGTGCTTTCATCCTGCTGGGTGCTGCACCTCGTAATTTTTGCCATGGTTTTCTTCCTCCTGTTATACAGCCTATAGATTTTGTGATTCCACCAGCATGGCTTGTTTTTTGAATTATTTCCACACTTCTTACTAATGGATACAGCTGCCTCTGTGCGATTATTAACATGCTTGTATAGGGTTTCTGTGAACAGTTCTGCATAGGCAGCAGTGTTCTCAGGGTTTATGGGGGCTTGAAATTTTGCCAGGTTATCATTTAATAGTAGGAAGTTAGCCTTAGAGTAGTTCCTGAATATTCCAGGGTTAGCTGGGGTTCCAAGTTTTATTTTTCCTTCAAAAGAGACCATTTCATGGTCTGACCTTACCAGAGAAGACATTACACTAGGGGGTGTGCAGCACTCTCCCATATTAGTCATGATCAGATCCAGTATATTCGCACTCCTGGTTGGTGTATTGATAATCTGGTCCAGGGAGTTTATGTTTACAAAATCCAGGATCTCTGTGCCTATATATTTGGTGTCATATATGATTCCCAGTTAATAGTGGGGTAATTAAAGTTGCCCATGAATATGGTATTGGGTTGGATGGTGAATGTTTCCAATAAGTTTAAATACATGGTATGGGCTTCCTAGGTCATAGAGGGGGGCCTATAGCTTGCAAGGAAGTGATATGGGATTTTGCCTATGGTGATTTGAACATCAAAAAGCTCAAGTGCATTGTCCTGTTTGACCAGCCTTGAGGTATATTTATTTTTGATGTAAATCGAGACATCTCCACCTTCAGTCCCTGTATGTGTAGTAGCTGGTCTAAATGTGTGGAAGGCATGATAACCTTGTACTGTCCGTGTGCTCTCCACTGCTTTAAGCCATGTCT
The DNA here is from genome assembly GCF_019279795.1 of Protopterus annectens. Lineage (NCBI taxonomy): Eukaryota > Metazoa > Chordata > Ceratodontiformes > Protopteridae > Protopterus > Protopterus annectens. Next base: position 1,552,304,800 of record NC_056725.1, on the reverse strand, counting down.
CAGTGACCGCACAGACATCAGCATTCTCTAGGGTGAATAGAACTTCTAGGTAGTGGAGTTTTTTTGTTTAGTCTCCTAGCATTAAGCAGTAACACTTTTAGATTTTCTTGTTTTTTATTTGCTATGTCGGAAGTACTTTCAGTTTGGCATTGCTTAAAAAAAGCAGTGTGGGGGAGGACAATGTTTTAGCTAATATTCAAAAGCCTAAAGGAGAGAGGTACAGACCACACCTGGCAAAGCATTGTGATCTGTTGACCATCTCCTTCCATGGTGACAAATATTGCACTCTCTTAGAATGACACCAGAAACTAAGCCAGTTATTAAAGTCAGTCATTTTTTGTTCATATTGTGGCATCATCCTTATTGAAAGTAAAATGTTGCTCAATGCTAGGCTCATACCACCCTGGGACATATACTCCAACAGCTTCATGATGTCTCTTTTTATAAAATCTAGGGAGGTGCATCACAAGTCATTTACACCTACATTGACAATGTGTCATACTGGTATCTGTGGTCCAATGACCTGAGTGTGTGTGTGTGTGTGTGTGTGTGTAATGTGGCGGATCCTGGATGCTGATAAGCAACTGACCATGACATTCTCTTTACTCAGCCTGGTGAGAAGGACATTGTATGTCTCACAACAGAGTATTCAATGACCAAAACATTGGACTGATGAATGGGGAAGTCAGTATAAGGTGCAATGTGAAATATTGATAGAATATTTAGATTTACCAGCATTATAAGACAAAGAAGTGCAACTGCTTATAGCCAAGATAGATACAGAAGAAATAAAAACTGTGATGTATAGTCAATGCACAGGGAAATCCCTTAAAATGCAAAAGTACATTTTTTTGTTTTTTGAATGTTTTTATTGAAATGAAAAGCTATGAACAGTGGCCCATTATTGGCATGTCACTGAGAATCCCAGACAGTGTCTGTCATACCACTGTTTCATGTGACATATATCCAGTCAGGGATGCGATGGCAGTAACTCATTACTATCACCATGTACTGGCTGCAATCCTCACACTATGCTCCTGCTGTTCACAGATGTGTGTTCAGTGAGTAACACAGGAAACAAATGGTTCCACACATGTGTGTCATGGGTCTAAACAGAGATGATGAGCTGCAAATGCATATAAGTTCAGCCTAACAAACACTAATGTATGCATGTAAGTTGCTAGTTCCAGACATATATTCAAAACCTGTCATACAGAATATGTAAAAGTAATAGCATCTTATTAAAATGACTGCCTTATCAGTCATATCATGGAATGTGAATGGCTTTGCAGGTATAGACAAGAGGCAAAGAGTACTGAATTATATTAAAGTTTAGGATATAAACACCAATGTCGCAGGAGACACACTTAGAAATGAGCATGTGAATTGTGGGAAATAAAGCATTTTAGAATGGTTATTCAGCAGGAGTATTAGTGACAAATGAGAAAATGAAAGACGACAAAGGGTATATCTGTATAATAAGGGGTTATTGGCAAATACAGAGAATTATAATAGTGTGTTTTTTTTATTCTAACTAAAATTACTATTAAGGAGCTTAAAAGAATTATGTGAGAAGTAATTTCCATCCAGAAGAGAATATTATTCATGGACAGGAACTGGAACAAAATATACAATATTGAAGATGTATCAAGGGGGCCTAGAAGGGGAAAACGTGACAAAAGAGGGTAGACGTTTAAAGAAACGTGAGAATTTTTAGAATGGAAGATGTGAAATTTCTAGCAGGATCCCAAACATAATTTATATATTTTTCTTCAAGGTACAATAACTGGACTACAATGGACAGAAACTGTATTGCACAAGAGCATGGTTATTTAATTGACAGTTTTGAGCCACATCAAATAACTGTTTCAGACCATGCACCGATAAAGGCTATGTTAAAGATACAGGATAATCAAATAAAAATGAGGCATTGGTGCTTTCCTACTTGCCTTTTAAAAAGGAAGGATTTCAAGGAATGAGTATGGAAAACAGTTGAAGACTTGCTAACAGATGTACAAATATCTTCAGAAGGGATAGCCAAGGAGTGGGATAAAATGAAAATGAAATTTAACACATATTATAGAAATGAGTGAGAAAGAGATATGAAAAAGAAGAAATAAGATTTATAAGGATTATAAAATGTTAGAGTATTGCAGATGAAGGTGAATCATATGGAACAAGAAAAGGAGCAATTGTTGAGTGATAAATGAAAAATAAGGGAGTATTTAAATAATAAGCATGAGTTTAGAAAGGTCACGGTTAAACAAGTATTTTTGATAACACCAGAGTACAAAAACTATTAGCACAATGATGTAGGCAACAGGAATCAGAGATGTTGCCAAGCAAAGAGAGCATATTACAAGAAAAAAAATAACCGGAGATTATACAGAAGTATTAGAGATATTTTCAGAAATTATATGAAAATCTGTATAGAACAGAGAAATGGGGGAATCAAGAAAACACACAAAACAAATGGATACAAGGTTAGAAGATGATGAAGTTCAAGTATTAGTAGCTAAGATGGGAGAGGATGACATAAAAATTCTGATGTTTTGTGAATACCAGATTTGAAGAGAGTAAAGTCTCCAGGAACTAATGGTATTCCTGTGGAAATTTGGAGGTTATGAGTGACAAAAGTGATAAAGATCTTGAAGGTCTTGTTTAACAAAATTTTAAAAGGAGGAGCAGTACAAGCATCTTAGAAGGAATGTATGGTGTCTGTCCTACTCAAAGAGAGCAAAGACCCTTTAAATCCAACTTTATATAGCATATAGACCAGTTTCAGTTTTGAACCATGATTATAAAGTATTTATATCTATACTAGGTAGGAGAATGGCTAAGGTATTGCAAACATGGACATATATGGATCAATACAGATTTGGGGAGGAGAAACAAACATTTGACAATATTAACAGAGGGAAACAGAGTGTAAGAAGACCCTGTTATTGTTGGTTAGTCTTGATGCAGCTAAGGCATTCAATAGATGTAGCTGAGACTTTATGAGTAGGACAATGGCAGTATTTGTGTTTCTTATAGAATAATAGGAAGATATATGAAGGGTCAGAGGCAAGAATCAAGGTGGGAGGGTTCCTCTATGAGTCTCAATAGAGGAACCAGGCAGGGCTGTCTTCTTTTTCCTTTTTATTTGCCTTATATTTAGAGTAATTGGCACGGAACACAAGAGACTCACAAAATCAAGGGTATAACTGATATAGTATTTGATAAATTCAGAAAAGGATATTTCAGTGTTATGAAATATTTTGAGACAGTTTACAAGGATATAAAATAAATGAGGGCAAAACAAAGGCTGTAGCAATACACTGTGTTCACACACATGAATTGGTTCTGCAATACCCACATTTATGGAGATATGATAAGATGAAGTATTTAGGTGTTTAGATTAAAAGGGATTCTATGATAGCAGCTAAGGATATGTGAGAAGAGACTAAGGAAAAGATATTATGAAAAAGTGAGATGTCTGAAGCTCTTGCTGATGGGTATGGATGCAGTGAAAATGTTTCAGTCCTTTTAGTATTATATACTGATCAAGTATATTTTATCAACCAGAGCAGAAGCTGTGGGCCATAATTAATAAACAAAAGACTTTATGTTGAAGGGAAAGACTGCAAGGGTTAAGTGGAATAAGTTGTTTCTGTCCACAGGAGAAGATGGTTTAGGAATGTCATATTTGAAGAGATACTTTAAAGCTACACATATAATGCTCACATGGCACACACAAAAACCCAAATGGAAAGAAAATATGTTGAAATGGAAGGGGGGAGGGTCACAAAATAAGGAGATAGCAGGATTTTGGATGTAGGTGTTTAGGAAGAACACTAACAACACAGACTGTATTATGTACAAAGTAGGAGAAAATATTTTGAGAATTAACCCAACATGGGGACAGAGAAAATAATTTTTACAATAGGGATGAGTGTAAGTTGGGGCACATAAAAATAGGCAAGAGGGAGCTATAATGTATTACTAATAATTATCAAAAGAACCAAAGTATTGGGAGCAGATAACTAGGGAGGAACAAGTCATAGAGTGGGATGAGGCCAAGCAGAATTTTTGTTGAGCTGAGATATAGAAAACTAATTGGCTAGACAAAGTAAGGCCCTACTATTTTTAATGCTATTGGCTGACAAAAATAATTACTGGGAAATGGAAATCAAAAGCTAAACCAACTGTAACATAATTGTTGAATGTTGTAAAGGAGATAAAAGAAGTGGATGTGGGCTCGTTAGAAAAGAGAATGAATAAACTACATAGAAATACATGGAATATGTTGGAACAATGCATACAAAATAATGTTTAGGAGGAGTGATATTTCAGGGAAGGCAGGACATGAACAATCTGTCTAATGTTAAACTGAATAATTGTGAAGACAAAAATCATATTTATATAATGTCAACAAAGGAAAAAATTGTTGTAATGATTTTTCTCTTTTATAATTGAACATGTACTCGTGTCACTATGCAAGATGAAATGTTAATGATGATGTTTAAAAAATTAACAAGGAAATCCCACAAAACAGGTAGAATTCCTACAGAAGTTTGAATAGTGGGAAAGAAGAAATTGATAATGACTTGGAAGACATCCTTTAATAATGTACTGAAATGGATAGAAGTTTCGATATCCTGGAGGAAAGCAGTGGTAGTAGTTATTACCAAAAGAGGAGAAAGATCTCACAGAAGCAGCATCATATAGACAAATTTTTGTTTTAAATCATGATTATAAAATGTTTATGTCTATATTAGGTGATAGCATTCCAAAAATGTTAATACAATTGATAGATATGGATCAATGTGGTTTTGCGGAACAGATACAGATACTTAACAATAGTAGTAGAACTATGATGATTCAAATGGTTTTATATATCCTATGAGTGGTTATAAATTTTCTCCTAGGTTTTATGCTGATTGTACCACTAGTCATCTTGTTTATTTAGCTTATTGTAATGTGTGCACGTTATGTTGGTAAAAAACAATCAGTCACTAAGAGAATTCTTTTAGAGCATATTGGCTATATTAGGAATAAAGATGCCACCAGTGCCTTGTATAGGCACATAGCAGCTTTTAATGATCACACTTTTAGTTTTTTAGTGTTGGAAATTTTGACTTCTGGTTTAGGGGGGGTGAGATGGTTAATAAAGTTGAAGTTGCTGAAACTAAGTGGATTACCATCCTCCAGGCTCATGAATTTCCTGGCCAGAATGGTGGTATACCTTTAACACCTTTATTGAGAGCTCATAAATTGTTGCATTGATTGGTTGTGTGTAATGTTTTTTGGTATTTAATGATGTAAGTTTCTGGTGTAATTTGTCTGAAGAAGTGCTTTGTTACAGCATGAAAGCGCTTACCTAATAAACGGTTTGCTGTTGTTTTAATGGCTGTGCCTGGTTTTGGTATACTGATTTTATTAGAGATGTAACATTTAAAGGCACAGAGGCAAGCAAGTCAGTGAAAAATAAATTAAAGCTTTTAATTGTGGGAAGTGAACAATAAGTAGCAGCTTCCCCAGCAGCCTTAATAGTTTAACACATTTAACAGAAGAATGCACAATTTAGTTTATTTAAATGTATGCTATATACTTTTTATTAGAGTTAAATGTAAATGTTTTCTAAAAGCACACACACTGCCTTTCATATCAGGAAAATGAATGGGGATAAGGAAAGAACAGACAGCAATAAATGTAAGTGGACGCATGCTGTAACATGCATTTTGGCATGGGTAATCTTAATTGTAGATTAGGTAAAGCTTGTGGGTGCAGCCATCAATCTGGGACAACATCTCTGAAGGGGTAAACTTCTTTTTTTGAAAATATACATAGTTTTCTGTGCTTATTCTAAGTTAAAAGGGGATAGGGGTCTTACATTTCTTTAGTTTTTTTTTGTTTGGATGTTTTCATTGAAGAAAAACATCTTGAAAATTGTGACATAGTTTCAAATGGGAATGAAAAAAGATATTGAATAAAAGCTCAGCCTGCCAAACATTGGTGTGTGCCTTAAGCCAAATACTGGAAATACACATTCAGAACTGTCATGTATAATAGATGAGAGTAATGGATTTATACCATAATGGCTACTCTGTCCATGTTATCCCAGAATGTAAATGGCCTTATAGGTATAGACAAAAGGAAAGAGTAATGAATTATAATAAAAATGTAGGGTGAAAATAGTAATGCTGTAGGAGACACATTTGTATAGACACGAGCATGTGAATTTCACAAAGGAAGTTTTTCAATAAGGACATTCAGCAGAATATCAGGAAGAAATGAAAAGGAAAAGAAGAGTAATGATATTGATTGCTAGAGGGGATTCAATAGTGATATAATAGAAAAACATACAATAATCGTAGATTTGTGATATAGGATATTGGCCATGAGGGGGATTACATTAGCATGTACTTATGTTCCCACAAACACTGGTATTATGGAGCTTAAGAAAATTCTGGGAGGGAATAAATGGCTTCCAGCAGGCAGTAGTATTTATGAGTGAGGACTGGAACTTGATTTGCAATAGTGAGGATGTATCATGGGAAAACAGAAGGGAAATATAACAAAAGAGGGTAGATTTCTGAAGAAATAGATACAAATATTTGGTATGAAAGATGTTAATTCAGTAGTAGGAACTCAGACATAATTTAAGTATTATTCCCTATGGTTCAATAATTGGGGATTGACTTGATAAAAATTAGGAACGTGCATTTAATTGAAAGCTTTTAACACACATCTGATAAATATTTTAGATCCTGGATCAATAAAACTAAGATAAAGATGAAATGTAATGAAGTAAAAAAATGAGACAATGTCACTTTTCTAATTATTTGTTAAAAAGATAGGAATTTAAGGAAAGGGTAGTGGAAATTCTTCCAGACTTACTCGGGAAGACAGAAATTTCTTGAGAAGGGATAGCTAGTGAATTTGATAAAATAAAAATGGAGTTTAAAATAGGATAAAAATAAAAGACAAAGATATGAGAAAGAAGCAATAAGTATTAGAAAGACAAAGGTGTGGAATGAGTTATAGCCTGGTAGTGCAGGGGTGCTTTCTGCCGCTTTAAACCAGGTTTCTGTTACAGCACAAATGTCGATGTCCTCCATTTTGAGGAGTGCTTTGAGCGAGTGCATCTTGAAATTTAGACTTCTAGCATTGAGCAGCATGACCCTCAGATTGCATTTATTTATAGCTGTTATGGTGATAATTTGGTCTTTGGAACACTGCCTAAAAAAGGCACTACAGGGTGGCAAGAGCCTTAGCCAGTACCTGGAAACCCACCTTTCAGCTCCGAAACATGGACCGAAGCTCCAAAGGTGGTGGTGTCTCCATATTCATAAATGATATGCACACCTCCAGACTAGTAGCCCAGCATAACGCATCTGAGATGTACAACTAACATTGGGTAAGACAGTGATAGCCTGCTATAGGTCCCCAACCATGTCTGTAGACTCTCACTCCATGTTCCTAAGCACCATGGAATCTATCAAGGTCCAACCCAACACTCTCATACTAGGAGACTTCAACTACCCCTCCATCAACTGGAAAAACTACTCAAGCACCAATACACTGGTCCAATGCTTCCTGGAATTCATCAATTCCATTTCCCTGGACCAGCTTATTCTGACTCCCACTAGAGGGAAGCTGGGAGCCATTATTAACTCCCCAAGTGATGCAGACATCCTACAGAAAGGCCTCACTGAGACCAATGACTGGTGTCGAAACCATGGCCTTAAGCTTAACAACAAAAAATGCATCATCATCCCCTTTGGTAAAAACTCAGTTCCCAATAATTACCAGATTGATGGGAGCCCACTGAACTCTGAAGGTGTATAAGAGATCTAGGGATGCAGCTTGACAGCAACCTGTCCTTTGACCACCACATTGCCACTGTGGTCAGAAAGTCTTTATATGTGGCACATCTCATTACCAAGAGTTTTGCATCCAGGAAGAAAGAGGTTGTAGTCTCTCTCTACTCTTCCCTCATTAGACCAGTCATTGAGTATAATGCCCCATTTGGCATGTACCTCACTAGACAAATGCAACAGCTGGAGAGGCCACAAAAGTACCTCACAAAGAGGATCCTAGGCATTAAACACATGTCCTACATGGACAGACACAAAAGACTCCAGCTATTCTCTGTCTCATATCGTCTACATAGAGGCGATCTCTGCTTGACTTAAAAAGCCATGTCTGACTCAGCTCTGTTAGAAATGCTACATCTAAAGAAATCTCAATCTGCACCACATGCTCCAGAGACCTCAACATCATTAATTACCACAATCAACAGAACATGCTGGAGGGACAGGTTCCTCACCCAGAGATTGCCCATGTTCTGGAATAGACTTCCCATACATGTCAAGCAGACCACCTTGTTGTCTCTCTTCAAGAGAAATCTTGATGAGTGCATGGGTAATAAAAAGTTCACCCTGGGGATCACTCCAGTGGCTCTACTTGATGGAGGCACTGGGAACTAACATCGGGCAGCACAATGCCAGGCCAGGGCACTTCTGTGGGCTAGGCTTGTAAAGGCTTCAGTGCCATTAGCCTAGTACACACCTACAGTATGAACCTATGAGCACCTATGTCTTTAAGTGGAAGTTTAATAAAGGTGCTTAAAAAGACACACCTTGGAATTCATTAACAACTGTGTACACTTTGTGCCAAGCCTACACAATTTGTGTGTGTTTGCATGATTAGCAGCAGTGCTCAATGAATATGCAAGCTGCTACAGAAGCCTACTGGTTTAGCAGCACCTGTTTGTGGATAGCACACATATTAGCAGCCATGAAAAGGGGTATAGAAGCTTGAGCACACTATGTAAACCAAAGGTGTTACCTCCAGCCAAACCTAGTGAGCGAGCACATGCAGAGACCATAAAACAAGGCAAGGGCAACATTAATAAAAGAATTAAGTTGCAGGGGAAGTTAAATGAGGACATTGTACTCAGGTAGAGGGATTAGTGCAAAAACAGGAAGCAGGGAAAGCTAAACAGGGAAACTGCATTTAGGTAAGAAATATGATTATTGCACAAAAGACGGTTTGGTCAGAAATAATTATAAATAATCCTGGTCACTGTACTGACCCATATACATCAATAAAAATGGAAATGCTGTCAAATGATGTGAGAGGGACACAAAGCAACAGGGTATCAAGGGGAATAAATGTAATATATATTTATCTAATGCAGATTTCGGAGAACAGTTAACAAGGACATTAGATACCTTTGTGTATATTTGCATAACCTGCAGTAATTGCTTATCAGATGTATAAAAAGAACGGTATCTGTTGCAAATAACAGTATGTTGTATTTTGAAGCTCATCATGTATAAACACAAATAAATGAACCCTAATGCTGTTGTGTCATGCACTTCAGAAAGGGACATTTTTATTCCAGTTGTTGGCACTAGTAACATAAACATGTATTAGCAAAGCATGTGTTGTATATCAATGTAAATGATAAACATGAGTATAATTACACTCATAAAACCTATTACCACTATACAAGTTTTGTGACATGATCAGTAATCTTTGTGCCCCTCACATGATTGTATTGAGAATGCTTAGCTAGACGTGTGTGGCAGGTGTATTGAACTTGTCTGCCACTGGAATGTATAGTGTGAAAGTGATTAAAGGTACTAAATGACATCCGCATGATTAATGTTAGAATACACATGCAGGTTAATGAAATCTGTGTCTGAAATTCCCTTCTGTGTATTTAGGAAACAATACTGATGGTTGTTATGCAAGTGTACACACCTGTAACTATGGAAAAATGGAGAATTGTGTACACCTGTGCAGTCATTTCAATGGTAATGCTGAGTGATGAAAATAAACAGTAGACATGCTGTCAATGGCAGAAGGTTAGTGAGTGTTAATGCATGCTGTGTATATATGTAAAAAATAGTGACGGACATGATGCATGCACACAGATGTCACATTGACCAGGATATAAACAGAATAATGATGATATACATTTTACCATTTGTCTAAATATAGCGGATGTGACATATGTACACTCAATGAGTCATGTTAATATGGGATGTCCAAACATGCACATAAATCAAGGTATAGATCAAGTGTAGTCCATTCCTTGACAAATAGATTGTCCCCAAGATTCAATAAACTCTGTGTAGGCTCTGGCGAAGCCTACACGGAGTTTACATGTGTGCGCGGTGAGCAGCACGTGCACCACCAAGCAAAGCATATTCATGCTGCTCGCTGCATCTAAGTGAGGTTTTGTGGTTGGCAACAGTGTTGCTAGCCAGGAAACCATGTAAGTGAACAAGGATAGCAATTTTGTTTAAAGTAGAGCACCTATGGTCCACGGTTTTGAGCGGAATGCCACAGTGATCACCAGGCTTCACAGATAGCTCTCAGTCTGTTAGTTCCACACATCTGCACAAAGGGCAGCATAATGCGGGGAGGGTTAACCAGAAATAGGGACATATGAGACATAAACATTGCATAGAAATGTGATAGAATGAAACTCAAAACATAACTCTCTACCTATTAGAGGAAGAAATCTGGACAAAGCCATAAATGATGGGGGGACAAAGGGCCTGAAATAGGGACAGATTTTAATATTGCTCTTACAAACATAGAATGTTGCTAGAATAATAAGTTTCACAGTAGCATGAATTTTCTGAAGAACTCAAAGTTTGAAACTCAGATGTCTGTCATTATTTTCTGACTTCAATCCACAATGACATGACAATGATTTTCCAAAGGTCCAAAATTTTATGAGGAAAAGATCAAACATATGAGACAAAAACTGGCCATTCTACAAAAATCAGGACAGTTGAGAGGTATGAACTATAATGGATGTAATACTGAGTCACATCAGTCCTGAGATCATCCCAGTGATATGGCAGCCACAAATTTGATAAGGAACAGATCTGGACATCCTGGGAATATTGGGACAGTTGACAGATATGAATGTGAAGTACATGGTTCAAACACAGTACAAGACAGTGTATTTACAGTGCAGACTATTGTGTTGTACGGAAAGCTTTCTACATGACCCACCTCATATGTAAGGGTATCTCATCCAGGGAAAAAGAGGTCATAACATCCCTGTATTCTTCCCTTATAAGACCAATTAATGGGTACAATGCCCCTTCGGCATGTACCCTGCAAAGCACATGCAACAGCCTCATCCAATGGGAGGGTTTTTAGATAAGTCCAATTACAGGCACTAAGTTAGCTCAGAAATAGTTCTTGGTTAAAATGCTTGTTGGAACGTAAAGTCCTATATGATGTTGGGTGGGAGATATCTATTTTTTGCTTGATTATATAGGTTAAGCAATGGTCACTTACATCATCAGGGAAGATACCTACTTTGTACATTTGGTGGTGATTATTAATGAGAATCCAATCTAAGGTGTTCTCTTTTTGGTTTGTTAATTCTAGTTGAGGAGGTGATGGTCTGAGAGAAGCCATGAAGGTTAATATGAGAAGAAGGATGCTCAGTATTGATGCACTTCCAATCTATATTGACATCACCTAGGATTATAGTTTCTTGTGGGAAGGTTGCTGTGACCCAGCTAAGAATATCCTCTAAGGTGCTAATATTATTTCCAGGAGGTAGATAAATGCATAAGATATTTATGGATTTATTAGAATTAAGCTGAATCTTGGAAATAAGGATTTCTGCATTATTGTCCTTAGGTGGGGTATAAGGTGAGGTGGTAACTTGTAGCCCTTCCTTGAAAGGAATTGCTACTCCCCCTCCCTTTCTTTTTGTATGGTCATGTCTCAATATATTATATCCTGGTGGGATAATATCATTATTTTGGGTTTGTGGTTTTATCCAAGTTTCTGTTAAACACAGAATGTCAAAAGAGTATATGTCTAAGAGAGAATGGAGATGAGGAACTTTATTGTTGATGCTTTGGATATTGAGATGTGCTATCAGGAGATAGTTGGGGAGTTTAATGGGGCTGAGTAGGATAGAGGGATTGGAGGTATAAAGATCAGTAGGTAGGACATCGGCTGGGCTGGGGTTAGGATGGATATCACCATTTTATAAGGATTGATTTTTTTAGAATGTACAATGCATAATGTAGATTACTTATTAGAAAGTGATATTTCTTGGTTGAGGGATTATAGTATTTAATGTGGGATAGTCTGTGGAACTTTGCAAGTAGGTAGCCAGGTGTAGATATTATTCGGAGAAGATGAGTATATGTGAGGCTGTTTGTTTAGTTGGGTAGTGGAACTGAGAGTAATGTAGGTGTTCAAAGGAGGTTAAGTGATAGGCTGAGGTTATAAAAGATATTAGTGTGGCAGTAGGTAGTAGTTTAGCTAGTATTGAGGTTGTTGTGGTAGACATGGTGAGTACAGTTGGTTGTGGGGTATTAAAGATATCTAGGAGAGGTCAAAGCTGGAATAGATGAGGTTTGAGTGGTATGGCTAGGAGGAAAATACTAAGTAGTTAGAGCTGTACTTGCTTAGGTGCAGTAATAAAGGTGTAGTGCTAATTGTCTCCAAAGGTGGGAGTATGTGATTTGTTAGTTGGAGAGGAGGGTGTGGCCAAGAAGTATAAGTTTAGGGGCACTGGGGGTGGGTGAGAATTGGGGGTAGGTTAGGGGAGCAAAGTGAGCCAGCAGGCGAATGGAGCGGGTCCCAGCTTGTTCTAAGTAGTTTTCACAAAAAACAATGTGGAAAAGAGCTCAGGTACGTCCCAAGGTAGGTAAGGCTTTAAATTAATAGTATAGACAGAGTCTAGGCAGGCTGGCAAGGTCAGTATAGTTAGGGAAGTAAAAGAAGATTAGAAGAAAGCGATGAAGCTAAGGAGTGTTACAAGTAGAGTAGGTGAAGGGGGAAAAGAAGCAAGAGGCAGGTTGGTTGGTCCTAGTGGTGCTTAGCTCTTTGTTCAAGGGGAGTAGTCTTTAACAGTTTAACATACAGGCAAAGAGCACATACATGAGTTTATTTTCCTTCTTTTAAGGTGTAAGGGACTGATAGGTAATATCCACGCAAATGATGTGGTTGGTATTTTGATGGGGGTTCCTGAAGAGTGGATGTGAAGCCTTGGATGAATGTAGTCCAGGGGAAGGATGTTCCACACTATCAGACAGTCATTTATATGCCACAAAAAGAATATCTACATATGACCAATAAGCTTTGTGACAGCTTACTGTAACAATGGTATACACTTCAGTTACACATCACTGGAAGATGAGTAGAGAGGTACAAGATGAAGGCTGCATTGTACTCAGTTAATCATGTCATGAAGGCTGGCAACTATGAAGGCGTTATGGCCTCTGATGTGGATGTCCTTCACATACTCAGTACTTGTGCTATATACAAGGGAGTAGTCAGCACTGTGACCACATGCAGGTGGATGTTCCAGTTACCATCTACCCCAGGAGACAGGTCACATACCTGTTGGTCTGATTATAGGGTGTGATGTCCATATTAATCCCCCCATGTTTTCTTGTCATTGCAGGTGCTGTCATGGATGTGGCAGCAGTGTTTGGTATGTGTTGATGCTGTCTGTGTTATACTAATTTCATAGTTGGAGTCAGTGATCGCCCACAATCTGTAGCCCTTCAGGCAGCTGTTTGGACACAGGATGCGTATGCCATTTGTGATGTCCATCACTTAAATAATGGACAGGAAAGGGCCTAGCAGACAGCCCTGATGTATGGACCTGATTACCAGACTTGAGATATAAGTCACTTCCACATTTCAACTTAGTGAGATACCACGTATGTGATACACTGGTCTACCCACTTGGTGATATAGCGGTTTATGGCCATATATGACAGTGTAGATTGAATTCCTCAGTGTAGATTTGTGTCAAATGCCTTGACCTAGTCAAGTTCTACAACATGATACTGTTGTCATCATGCATACTCTTGATGACCTCTTTGAGGACAGCTATCATATGTAACAGACATGATGTAGCATTAACAATTGTCACAAGTTTGTTGTACACAGACGGATTATTACTAGTGTCCATTTAGAAGAGGTCCATGATGACATGTTGGTCTACCTCACAGTTGAGGAGAGTCAGGATGCGCCTATACATGCATGCATCAGTTACTGTCCCCCCAACTCAGATGGATGCATGTTGATGTACACCCTTCTACGGGAACATATCCCATGTGGAGGTTGTTTTGAAGTGTGAAGGTGTATGTGCTGAGTCACACCATAGGTGATCTGTGATGTTGTCACAGCCCATTTATTCCATATGATAGGCCTGGATGAAGGTAAGACAGTGCATACTGCCTATCATGATCTGGCCTAGGGTTAGGACACAATCCCTCATGCAGGTATCATTGAGAAATTCTCCCAGCTGGGGAGTAACCCTAGATGGGTAACCAATTGGCTCACTGACAGAACACATTCTGTGAAAGTTGATGAATCAACCTGTACCAGTAGGGCTGTCACCACTGCCAAACCCCAGGGATCTCTGCTTGGCCCTTTACTGTTTGGACTCTATTTCCCTGACAGTTCAGGCTAAAGTAAATGGCCTTTGGCTTACCATGTTTGCTGATTCTTGCATATTGGGTGCAATCATTTAGACCACCAGTGATGATAACATACTACAGGAGGAGCTAAAAAAGACAAATGATTGGTGAGAAATCCACACAATCTACAAATAAATGCGGAAATGTGTCTCCATGTTGTCCTTCTGAAAAGTGCAAGTCCATGTTAATTACAGCATTAACAACAGTCATGCTGTGCTGAAACCCAGTGATGAAAGCACTGGGAACAGTTGTACATAGCAATCTGAACTTCGACTAGCAGGTGTCCACACTGGCATTGAAAGCCTATATTGTGCACATCATACGTCACACCATCATATTCAGATCCTAAGATTGTATGACAGCACTGTATCAGAACAGTAATAGAGTATAATCCTCTCTTTTGCATGTACCTCATCAGACACATGCAGCAGCTGGACACACCACTTGACTTTCTTTAAAAAAAAACACAGGGCCTACAAACCATGCCATGATGAATGTGGATAGATTGAAAGCCATGTCACTGTAATCTGTATCATATAGGAGGAGGTGACTTTTGCCTGGTCTCCAGGCTAGTCTGTGACTCTGCTCTGGTGGGAATAGTGCATATCCACAAAACTGATATAGCTGATGACATCAGCAGTGTCTGTTGAGGAGAATATGGTAATAACAGTGTCCCAAATGCCGGTGTAAAATGCTCTCTGTAATGTCAAGCAAGAGCACAGTCACAGACACACACACACACACACACACACACACACACACACACACACACACAGCTGACTGCAGAAAGAATAGAATCCCTGTGTATCTAAGTACACAGACTACAGAACTCAGTATTGTACACAAGCACCATGGCACAAGTCTGACTTGGAGTGTCTCAGATAATGCTTTATAGCAGATGACATCATCAATGTCTGTTGAGGAGAATATGGTAATAACAGTGTTCCACATACTGCTGTAAAATGCTTTCTGTAATATCAAGCAAGAACACACACACACACACACACACACACACACACACACACACACACACACACACACACACACACACACACACACTTGACTGCAGTGAGAACAGAACCCCTGCCTACTTAAGTACACAGACTACAGAACTCAGTACTTTATGCAAGTACCATAGCACAAATCTGATGTTTACATTGGATGACATCAGCAGACCAAGTGGAAGACAAGATGTTGGGAGGCTTACATGAAATGTATATGTAGGCACATGCAAGTATCAAAATACTGTTAATCCATGGCATTGGAGCAGTAACTGCAGGATGCACACTTCTGCTTTTCTGTATATAGACACACACACACACACACACACACACACACACACACACACACATACACACACACACACTTGACTGCAGTGAGAATAGAACCTCTACCAATCTAAGTACATAGACTACAGAACACAGTACTTTATGCAAGCACCACAGCATATCTCTGCATTTTACAACAGTGCAGGTCAACTTACAGTAGATGACATCAGCAGGCCATGTGGGAGACAAGCTGCTGGAAGGCCTGCATAGGTTCATAGGTTCATAGGAAGCTACTAGTCTAATGGCCCTAGGGTGTTTACAAGCCTAGCTGGGTAAAAACACAAGTACCCTTGCTGAATTTAGATGGTCATTGTTAGCAGAGCAGTTTTGTGAGCAGCACCAACTGGCCCTGTCCATGAGGGCATAGGTGCCACCCCAGAGGTGACTCTACAATCACCCAACCAGGTGTCAAGGTTGGGCTTGAACAGGGTAATTGAGGAGCACTGCTTTACTTGCAGTGTAAGCCTATTACATAGGAATGTCAATCACTGGAGGATATATCTGTCTCCCCAGCATGTTCTGTTTATGTCGCAGTCTAGCTTGAGAACCCTGGAGCAAGTTATTCTTGTCTCATTTGATTTTCAGATGTCCAGCATTTCCAGTAGGCAAGGTCTGAGACTGCTCTGTAGGCCAGGCATAGGTCACCTCTCAGCAGCCTGCATGATAGTGAGTACAGTTAATGGTATTTCAGTCTTTCCATGTATGTCATGATTGGAGGCCCTGGATTCTCCCAGTCACAAACCTCTGTGTGTTCTCCAATTGCTGTAGGTGTCTGGTGAGGTACAGACAGAAGGGAGTATTACACTCAGTTAGAGGTCAGATAAGGGTAGAGTACAGCAGAGCTATGAACTCCCTGGTCTTGGATGTGATGTCAATATGTATGAGATGTGCAATGCAGAATGTGTGTCTCATCACTATGGACACATAAAAAGTGTAGATTGTTATCAACATGTCTTCCTAAGTCTCACAACACTGTGATGTGAAGTTGTTCTATCTTGCCTTCATTCTCACTGATGGGTTCAGAGCCAGTCCTCAGCTCTGACTCGGCCAAATGCAAAAGCTTGAGGACTTCAACCAACTCGTAGCCTACTCCCTATCCCACGATGCACAGGTGCTTCCCCCAGATTTTGCTTGCCGCTGCAACAGATCAGGAGTGCTTTGACAGCTCTGGCCTGTGAAACTTTAATATTTCATTTAAAAAGTGATAATTTAGCATTGATAGTTAATTTTTGTAGTTAGTTAAGTTTTCTTTATCTTGTTAACATAGATAATTAAGAATAAGTAGAGTGTGTGTTTGTTTTACTAGTTGTTTGTAGCCGTGTTTTTTAGGCTGTTTTTTTCATCTGTCTTCCTTAAAATAACAACCTGTTTAAATTAAGGGTTGACTCGATATTTCTTTTCTCCCTACCCTAGTGTGTATTAAGCCTGCTATATTTTAAGGCTAATTGAACCTAGGCTCAAGTTTTAGGGCCAGTAGTTCCATATTCTTCTTAGTGTGTGTTTGCATATATTGTAAAAGTTAGGGCCCTGTTTTTGTTAGGGCTATGATATAATACTGTGTGTTTCCTTCTTTAAATAGTATATTCTTCGAGAGTTCTATAGTTTTATTACGGTGTTGTATTATGCTTCAAACATAGCTAGATATTTTATAGTTCTGCCATGTCCCAACAAGAGAAGGCTAAGTCAGGATTTAAAAAATGTCCTAAATGTAGACAAAAAATGTCAATAACAGATGGTCACACAGAATGTGTCTATTGTTTAGGTGAAGTTCACCTACAGGAGAACTGTGCCATCTGTCATTCATTTAGCTCTTGTGTTCTTCATGAACGTAAGAGTAAGCTGATAGCTAGGGGATTACTGAATTCTTCCTTTCAGGAATCATTGGATAAGGACAAATCACCAGACAAGACATCAAAATCATCAAAGACCTTGTCTTCTAAGTCTTCTTCTTGGTCGGAGCCAAAAAAGGGTTAATTGACCTCAAAACCGATTGAGACTTCTACCTTGGCTCCACTGCCTTCGGAACCGGAGGTTGTTATTGTTTGTAGGAGACGGTCTCTGATACTGGAGCCGGTGTCTCCTACTTTAAAGTCTCCAATCCTTCAGTCAGTAGCCTCTTCCATAGCTTCTTCCCAGTCCTCAAGACTCTTGGATAAGGATGTGGATCGTGTGGTGCAGAGGCTTCTGCAGACACCGGCACTAGCAAAAATTTGTCGCGGCTGACCCTTGAGGCTTCGTAACTGACTAGAACCCAGCCCATGACTTCTGTTCCTCCTCCAATTCGATTCGAGGTTTCAGAGCCTGAGTGTTTGGAGCTGATGATTGTGGAACCACCGGAGCTGAACCCTTTCCAGGTCTGTTGGTTCCAACTACTCTGACTTCCTCGGTACTGACCTTGGAGTCTAGACCCTGACACTTGCCTGTCGGGTCCGGAGAGGATAGTCATACCGATCTTTCGATTCCAACTTTGCCTCACGGGGCCTCGGCGTGGGTGAGTTCGGTGCCTACCTCAGGCTCAGAGCCCACCACTTCAGTGCCGAGGAGATTGCCTGTTTCTATGGATCCAGGGGTTTCTTTGGATCAGAGCTGGGGGGCCTTCGATGCCATGAGGAGAGTGTTGTCCCTTCGGGCACCCACATCATTGGCACCAGCAACCTCCTCCCCTAAAGCACCTGTGTCTGCCTCTGCTTCACTGGTCTCTCAAAAGCAAAGAGACCCAGAGCCTCAGGTCACCCCATTGGGTGAGCCCTGCTCTTCTGAGACCTCCCCAGAAGCTCCCACTGAGGAGGTTCCCAGGAAGAGGCTTTGTAAGAGGAAGCATCTGGACTCCCCACAGGAATCCATCACATCGGATACTGACTTAGATGAGTAGGAAGGGTCCCCATGGTCCCCCTCTGAAGATAACTCTTTCAGGGATATCTTGGAAATTCTTAAACAGAGGGGTGGCTGGAAACCCATTAACCCTACTGATGATGAGTCAGTCATGCTGAAGGCTTTCAGGTCTCAACCCTCCACCTCTTGGGTGTCTCCATCTTTTGATGAGCTGATGGAACTCATTTCTCAAAAGGCATGGGAGTCACCGGATACCATGGAACCTGTCCCTCAGAGGCCTAATAAATTTATAACGTCTCCCCATGACAAGGCTTTCCTTATCAAAGGTGTACCCGTTGATGCTATGGTGGTGGTGGCAGCCACCAAGAAGGAATTGTCAGAGACCTCTACATCTGTTCATCCTCCTATTAGGGATTCTAGGATCATGGACAGATATGGAAAGTGCATGTTTAGTTCAGCGGCTTTTCTCTTTGATCCCTGAACTATCTCACACATTTTACTAGACTACACAGAGATCTCCTTAAGGAGCTGGGAGATACTCTACAGGGTGCAGTAGCTGCAGGAGTTTCAGATAAGGTAACTTTCCAGCTTGCTACCCTAAATTCCCTTGTAAACTCTTACATGCATCTGGTCTCGTATGCAGCTGATGAAACGAGCTGGGCAGCGGGTACAGGAATTGCTCTTAGGAGTCATTCCTGGATGCGCTTATGTTCCTTTGCAGAGCCCTATAAGTCATCCTTTGTTAACACCCCTTTTGATGGCTCATCCCTCTTTGGACCCAAAGTGAAGGAAACGCTTACCAGGTGTGAGCAGGATGGAAAGACTCTGTCTGCTGTAGGAGTCTGTTTTTCTACCCCTACCAGACCTTACCACAAAGGTCAGAAAGGTGGGAAGATGTGGTTCCGTAAGTCCCAAGGAGCTTTCCTTGACACATGTGGTGAACCCCCCTCTAGAGGCAGAGGAGGGGGTAATAATGGAAGACACCATCCACGCAGCAGAGGGGGCCTGCAGAATCAGGGCGACAGATATCAGTTCTTTGGAAAGCTCTGTCAGTGCTCCTGAAAGGAGGCCCATTTGTCCATCTCTGGAGGCAGTCGGGGGATGCTTATCTTTGTACCCAGACACCTGGCTAAAAATAACAAAAGACCACCGGGTACAAAGCATCACATCCAGAGGATACTCCATTCCCTTTGCCAACCCCCCCATGAGGAAAATCTCGGACGTTCCACCCAGTTACAGGGAACAAGCAACCATAGAGATTGCAAGGTTGCTAGACAAAAGAGTCATCCAACCAGTCCCAGCAGACCAGAGAGGATCCAGAACCTACTCAAGGTTCTTTTTAGTTCCAAAGAAAACAGGGGACTGGACACCCATTTTGGATCTCAGCAGATTGAACAAATCTGTTAAAAAAACAAAGTTCTGGATGATCATGCTACAGTCCATATTTCCTTTTTTAGGAAAGGACAATTGGATGTGCTCAATAGATTTCCAGGATGCGTACTACCACATCAAAATGGCCAAACCATCCAGGGATCATCTGCACTTTTGGCTGGGGGCCAGTCATTATCAGTTTCAAGCTCTGCCCTTTGGTCTCACTACAGCCCCCAGAGTGTTCACCAAATGCATGGCAGCAATCATGGCTCACCTGAGACGTTTAGGATTCCAGGTATTTCCATACCTAGACGACTGGCTCCTCACCACCACCACCAAGCATCAACTCATACAAGCAAGGAATACAACCTTAAATCTCTGCAGTCAATTGGGTATTACCATAAACTCAGAAAAATCTGCATTATCACCATCCAAACATACCATTTTTATAGGAAGAGATCTTGACACCGCCACCATGACTGTAAAGCTTCCAACAGAAAGAGTTTGTGCTCTACGAGAATAAGTCCTGAACCTTATCTCAAAACAAAAAGCCCCAGCTTCAATGGTGCTTATATTATTGTGGACAATGGCGGCAGCAATCATTGCCATTCCTTTAGTCAAATGCATATGCGGATACTGCAGTGGCTCCTATTCACACAATGGTCCTTCTAAGAACTTCCAATGTCACACCCAATTATAATAATGAAAGCATGCAAGAAGGATCTTTAGTGGTGGCTGACTTCTCATCAAGTATCAATAGGTCGCCCCTTTGTTCTACCCACTCCTATTGCCACTGTGACCACGGACACCTCCCTGATAGGGTGAGGGGGGCATTTTCAGGGAGGGACAGCCCAAGGCACATGGGAGAAACATAAGGCTCACTTGCATATCAATGTCCTAGAGATGAGAGTGGTACTTCTAACGTTGCAGTCCTTTCAAGACTTTCTTCCTCTAGGGACTATTGCAATCCAGACAGATATGTCGGTGGTCTGGTACATAAACAAACAAGGAGGAACCAGATCCTACCCCCTATGTCGAGAGGCCCTGAGAGTATGGCAGTGGGCAATGTCCACCCAGTGTTTTCTGATAGCAATGCAAATCCTGGGGAGGTTCAATGTAATAGCAGACAAATTGAGCAGAGCAATTTTATTGCCTCATGAGTGGTCCCTGAAAGAAGAAGTAGCAGAAAGGATATTCCAGAGATGGGGCCAGCCTTGCTGTGATCTCTTTGCAACTCCCATGAACACGAAATGCAGCAACTACTTTGCCCTAATCCCCATTCTGGGGAATGCCCCAAGGGACGTGCTTATGCACAATTGCCCCCGAGTCTCCTTTATGGTTTTCCCCCATTTCCACTAATACCCACATTTTTACAGAAAGCCGAGACTCTGGGAAGGACCATCATTCTAATAACCCCTTATTGGCCTTGTCAGATTTGATTTCCCTTTCTTCAGCCTCATCTATTGGAAGAACCTTGGATCCTGGACCCAGTTCCAGATCTCCTGATTCATTCATCAGGGGCTCTTCATCCTGTACTTCACACCCTCATATTGACAGCTTGGCTGCTCCAATTCCAAGAATAGCCAGGTTCCAGAATCTCTCACCTGCAGCTCAGAACATTCTAACATCCTATCATAAATCATCTACTAGGAAGTTATACCTTAGTAAATGGAAAAGATTTTCCATATGGGCATCTCAAAACAATATTGACCCATATTTGGCTTCAGTTCCATCCATTTTAGCGTTTTTGACCAAACTTTTCAATGAAGGGGCAGCTGCAGCAATCATTAGAGTTCAATTAGCAGCAAGTTCTAATTTTCATATTGGTGATCAGGGAACTACTATCACATGCCATAGACTCTCTAAAGCCTTTCTTAAGAGTACTATCCACTTGAGACCACTTATTAGATCCCCAGCTACACCATGGAATCTAAATTTTCTCGAATCATCTTACCCCCATTTGAACCAGCCTCATCTTGTGACCTGAAATATTTATCATGGAAAACCATTTTTCTAATAGCTATTACTTCTGCTCGAAGGGTTTCAGAGTTACATGCCTTGTCCATTAAACCCCCATACTTAATTTTTCACAATGACAGAGTTTTGCTGAGGACAAATCCATAATTTTTACCTAAGGTTTGTTCAGAGACAAACCTCAGTCCAACTATAGAATTACCTGTTTTTCCCCCAAATATACTAATAAGCTGGAACATGTGCTGCACAAACTTGATGTCCATAGGCAACTTCGACTATATTTAGACAGGACCAAGGATTTTAGAAAATTAGAACAGCTCTTTGTTTCATTTTCAGATTCAAAGAAGGGTGCTCCAGTGGTAAAAACCACTTTGTCAAAATGGTTATCAGACTGCATCTCCTTTACATATAAGTCTGTGCACATGCCATTACATCATAAGGTAAAGGCCCACTCAACTAGGGCTGTTTCCACATCTTCAGCCTTTCTGGCTAAGCTACCAATAGATTCCATTTGTGCAGCCACATGGTCTAGACCTCATACCTTCATCACTCATTGCAAATTGGATAGGGGCTCCAGGGACAGGGCCTCCTTTGGTTCTACGGTTCTGAGGAATATACTCCCATGAGCCAATCAAGAAAGATGGTACTTGGGACGCTAACCAATCAGTGAGAATGAAGGTGAGATAGAACAACTTCACATAAAAAAGTTATTTACTCACCATAACTTTCCATGTGAGTTGTTCATCTCGCCTTCATTCTTATGTCGCACCCAACAAACCCCCTACCAGTTTTTCTTGAGGACAGGGAAGTTGAGACAAATCTTGGTGATATTTAGTCTTTATCTACTGCATTCTTGATTTTCTTATTGGGGTACTTACCTAGTCAGTTTAGTTGGATGCAAACAAAGTCTGAGGGCAGCACCAATGCATCATGGGATAGGGAGTAGGCCACGAGCTGGTTGAAGTCCTCGAGCTTTTGCATTTGACCGAGTCGGAGCCGAGGATCGGCTCTGAACCCATCAGTGAGAATGAAGGCGAGATGAACAACTCACATGGAACATTATGATGAGTACATAACTTCTTTTTTGAGCTTAGAGGGGTGCCGCATATATCATAATTAGCAGGTTACATCATTGCCAAAGGGGACAATGAGGCATTGCTTGCTTTAAGGTTCAATCCGTGAGTATGCCACCAATCATTTGTCTATGTCAGCCCCTTTTGTAATATGTTACCATCACTGGAGGACTCTAAATGAATGCATCCAGTTAACAGTCTTCTGAAAACTTGGTAAGCCACAGGCCATCGCCTGGGTTTCAGAGAAGTAGTTCCCAAATAGTTGAGGGCCCAGCACAGATACTTGTGGTAATCCACTGGTAAGTGGGATAATGGTGGAGGTGCAGTCCTCAGCTTTGAGAGTGTGTGTTCTGTCAGTGAACCAGTTGGCTATCCATCTAGTAATGTATGGCTTCATTCACAGATGTGAGATCTTCACTATGAGACATGAATGGGGGATTGTGTCCAAGGCTTTGGATAACTCAACATAGGCGGTATGTCCTGTCATCTTTCATCCAGGTCTTTGGGGTCAGAATCAAGGAAGTCCACAAGGTTTAATAAGAAAGCTCTTCCCTTTTTTAAACTCCTTTATTGAATTAACACTTGTGACATAAGCAAATTTACATTTATAGAAAAGTAATCAAACTATTAACAAATCAACATTAACAAATATACTTCACATATGTTGCTATATATCATATAACCTAAGCAACACTACATAAATTGTTCAATTCCTACCCCTTTTTAAGCAAGAAACATCTTTATTAAACCATCACTTATGACATAAGCAATCTTACATTTATATAAATGAAAACAAACCACACCAACACAATCCTAGTTGCAAGCATTATACATCACAAACCATACTGACACACTCCCGGTTGCAAACATTATACATCACTTATGATCTACCCAATCATTTTCAGTCAAACATTACATAGCTCATTTAAGTCCTACCTTCTTTTAAACTTCATTCCTCCCCGTATGTATTGTTCCTACAATTCCCATTTTTTCCTATGTAGTTTGCTCCTACCTTTTTCTAAAGATCTCAATTCCAGTTGTTTTATCTCTGTTACTATATTCATTATTTCTAATATAGTTTGTTTAGATTTAGATTTCCATTTTCTAGTACTTGATTTTTTGGCAGCCATCATATTTAGACATAGCAAGGCCTTACCATGTCTAGGCAATTCTGATTCTGTATCATAGCTCAGAAAAATCATCTCCCTTGTTACACCAATTTGCCCACCCATCATCTCCGATAGTGCATCCCGCAGGGAATCCTTAAAGTGCACCAACCCACCACACTCCCAGGAAATATGTTCCTGTGTACCTCTTTCTTCCCTGTCATACCTCCAACATTTGCTATCTACTTGAGGAAAAACTCTCTGGAGTCTACTTGGGGTATAAAAATATGAATGCAAACATTTCAAAGCAAAAGTCCTAAATATTTTATATTTTGTAGATTTTGTTGCATATTTGAGTAACATTCATATATCTTCTCATGGTTGCTTTGTGAATTGCTTATCCAATCTCTCTTCCTAATCCTCTCTAACCTCCTCTTATTGATTCTTATAGTTATCATGCAATATTTTAAATGCTCTGCTACTTTTTTAATGACAGCTTCTGTTCTAGATTATACTAAGACTCTACCAGTGCTGGTCTTTCATTTAGGACCCCCTTATTTCTTTCTCTTTGTCTATACTCTGATATCAATCCTTGATAGGGAAGGCAATCTCTAACCTGCAGTCCAAATAAATTATTGTCTTCTTCCATTCAATTACCTTTCCCTGTCTAGTTATTTGCTCTCTTTTCTGGTTTCTTTGACAGTTTTCCTCCAATAAATTCCAGCCCCCTTTTGCCTGTTGTCTATATCCCTAATTGCAGTCATCCCTATCAGCAGAATCTCATTTCTCCATTCCTGTGTTAGCTTAGTTCTTAGAATACTTTCTGCTACTAAGCAAGATTTACCCTTGACAAAAACAAAATGGGTCAAGTCGAGTGTGTTGAAGGTCACCTATGTCCCTGTGGAAAAGGTCCATGCTGATTCCTTCCCTAGCCTTGCAGATAAGGCTTATGGGTCAATAGTTGTAGCTCTGCACATTACCAGATTGATGTGCATTGCATATCACACAACATTTGATATTACTTTATGTAGTGTAGGTGATATATGTGTGGAAAAAGTACTGAGACACCAGGGTTGCCATGTTTGGGGGGGGTGACAACACATGGCTGCATTGTAAATATGTGGCATATTGTTAGACAGGGTCTTCATTTTGTTATGTTTCCACATGTAATTTCATGTCATAGTCAGGAAATGGAAAGTAAACAGCGGTAATACATAACAATATTTACTTTTCCATAGCATGGTGGTTGGCAAAGTGTATATGCATGCAAGATATACATGTTTGCACATAGCTGAGTAGCACAAATGCAAGCTGCATTGCTAAAGTCTGACAGTTATTATTTAGTCTATGAAACAAACCTGCTGCTTAACTGACTCTGTGGCAGCATGTGTTAATGCACTGATACATTTCTTTCTGGGCCCAGATGGTACTGGGTTCGAATCCAGGTGTAGCTAATACCTTTAAATACTTTTACATAAAAATCATTTAGGCAATGACATGAATTATTTATAGTACATGTGTTGCTGTGTGTTGGCATAGCACAGTGGGGTTAAGTGGCATTGCACGGAGGTAACCACAGCAGTTTGCTGCCACTCACCATTGCTGCACTTAGGTGCATGATGCACACCTCCGCTCAAACATGGACCCAAAATGTGAAGGGATCCATTATTTTTCAGCAACTTATGTGTGTTATGTGTGATTCTATTTTTTGACCAGATTAAAGTGATGAAAATGGGGTAGATAAGAAAGTGGTGAAATGGAGAGCAAGTAGGGTGAAGAACAAAAGGAAAGCAGGACAGGAATGTGCAGGAGGGAGGTAGGAAAGAACCCTAACTATCCATTTCTGTAAAAGTGTAAACTGAAAATATGTGCAAAAATTTAACTGAATTTAGACTGTCACCTTCAGAGAGGGGTGACCACAATGCAATCATGTTGATAGCCAAATGGACCGAATCAAGTGTGTCAAGAAGACAAGTATGTGAAATGGAGAGCTATGTATGGGAAGGTATTTTTAACTTTTAATGCTACAATAACACTTCTCCTCTGCTGCATACATACCACTTGCTTCCCTCAGTCTCTCCATTCGAGTTTCATCGGTCCAGACATTGAATTCCTGATCTGTGGCAGCTGGGGAAAGAACAGAAAAGAACAGAAGAGCATTATGCATGCCAGTCTTGCCTATATTAAACTTTCTAAGTCTTACAAGCACTCTGTTTAGTTGATACTTACACAGCTGTGAAATGTCCACACTCATAAATTCCTCCAACCAATGGCTGAGAGTACCCCTCTTCCTCCACTGTAGGTCATTAAAATGATGCCTACATTGCTCTCCAGTGCATGGGATACCAGTAGCACTGGATACAGCCTGTGCTAAACTACTCAAAGCCTCAGACTTGTACTGGGAGCCAGAGTAGTCCCCCTGCAGAAGCCTGTGGCTGTGGTTCTTTACTAGGAGTATAATAATCCTGGACTCCTGGACACTCCACCTGTGTGCCCTAAACGTGGCACCTTACCCACTAACACAGTCATGTCTACCAGCAGACCTAGAGCAATGGAAACTGATGCTTTCCTGCAATTCCACTTATCCTGTTTACTGGGATGTGCGCACTTGAGCAATGCATTTGCAAGATATTAAGCAGAGTGCAGCAGTGCCAAGCAGTGAGGAATAAAATAATTCCAATTGGAAGGTTACCTGATAGCTCAATACTAGTGTCACATAACCCATACATATAATCAATATCAGCTTCACTATCTAATGTGTTATAAGTGAGAGTGAATATAATGGGAAGTGGAACAACAGTAAAAGTGTATGGAATATCCTGTATTAGAACCCAGGACCATGTGGATGGAAGTCCTACACTTACACCTGTTGCCACAAGAAAGTTAAAATAACACCTGTTCATGTTTCAGTTCATTGCTATCAGCTGCAATATCACAACAGTGAAAATTGGTTGCACACCCTGTACTAGAACCCAGGACCATGTGTACTCCAGCCCTACACTTACACCTGCTTTCACATGACTAGTTACATGACATTCCATAATTTAATAATCATTCTTAAGGCCTCTCTATCAACCACTGAGCAACGCCACTTAGCGGGTTTGCATGCTGACCAATAGAATTAATTGAGTATATACTGCTTCTATTTTTGGCTGCCTGGATCCTGTCTGCTTCCTGGGTGGTGCAGTTGTCCAATTTGCACATTGCTGTGCTTCACACAAATGAGAGAAGAACAGCCAAACATGCCATTAATTTCCTCCATTCCTGTGATTGCGCTAAGCACTGCATCACGCAAACACTGCCCCCCCCAAAAAAAATTAAAGACAAAAAAAGAAAAACAAGGGAAAAGCAGCTGCCATGAGGAAAAGCAATTTATGACATGCACACAACACAATGTTAGTACACAAGAGGTATTTCTACAGAGGTCTGGATTTGATCTCTCACCTCACTCCACTGAACCTTCAGAACATAGTAAGGGTGCCTTATCCCTCTTTGCTACACAAACAGCTTTGCAGCAAGGAACTGAAATCATTCTGCATACAACCAACTGCAACATTATCTACAGTAATATGACACCATGCAACTATTTGTACATTTATTATTTTTGGATGTAGTGCACTGAATGATCACACAACCAGTTATGATTATGGCTTACAAATATGCAGCTCTGTATTACCTCTTTGTGTTTGTTGGTCATTCTTCTCTTGTCTTATCTGACCAGTAATCTGAGACATGCAGTCTGTAAGCCATTCTATATCATTGGCCTTAAAATGTGTGAGGATTTTAAATGATAATAATATCATATTTAGTTGACAACAAATGAAGTGGAGGTTGCATGTTAATGAACAAAACCTGTGAATTGTGTGCTGCTTACTTACATTTCAGACCTTGACAAAAGTATATCTAACATTTTGTAAGTCTAACCTGACACACCCACTGGCTGCAGGGCAGTCTGCATTGCTGTTGCGTTTACCTTCTCCCATACAGTGATCATTCACAGTTGCAATCCATTAAACACAAACACTGAGGGCGTGCCTGCACTCTGTTTACATCTGCTACACTGAGCCAAGGATTTGGGATTCAGCAATTCTAATGAGTTCACACCTCATTTGCATCTTCATGTGCTGACAACCCTAAATTTACACTGGAAAAGGTAACTGTGTAGCTAGGGAAACTGAAGGTGAGCAGACTTCTTTATGTGGTGAACACAGAAGAGAGGCTATTACTTTGGGATATATTTGCACAAAAGATTACTGATTTTGAGAAGGTATGCCTGCATTTTGTCAGCTACATACTGTATATGCTGACATGTAATTATAAATAATCTGTTTAATAGTTTTATATATATTTTGATTAACAAATCCTTTTACACTTTTATCTGTATGCATTAGTTAGATGTGTACTGATAGCATGAACAAGTTTGTCAGGGCATTTCACAGGTATACATGACTGGCAGGGTCCCCTTCAAAGGATCAAAATTTCATAACATCAAACCTCTGATCATCAAAGACCAGAGGATCGAAGTTGTGAAATACTGAACCTAAGAAAAAATCTAAAACATGAAAACGTTTTACTCCATGTTTTTGCAGGGGGGCAAGACTCCTGCACCCACCACACCCCCTGCTACTTAAATATACCAACTCCGAGATCACACTACAGTGTAGAGAACACAAGGTTCAAATATTTCACACCTTCAATCATCTGGGTTTCACAGATCAGTAATTTGATATTGTGAAATTTTGATCATTTGAAGGGGACCCGACTGACAATACTTTCACATGGAATATTCTGTATTAAATATGTAGACGTGTTTCAGGAACAGATCATTTGATAACACTTTTAGTATTTCAAAGATGCTTTGTTAGTCAAATGTGTCATTTGCCTGTTCTTTGGGGGGGGGAGCAAAGCTACATTTCTGTTATAGACAAACAAGGATATGTTGCTATTGTTACTGTCTTTTTTTTTTGCATCCCGCCTGCACATATGAGTCAAATATGTTGCAGCTCTCACATGTTAAGGTAATTTCTGTATAAATCTCCCACCTTTTACTTACTTACACTACTAAGTAAGAACATGCAAGGATATGCCAGTCATACATATTATTACATAATATACTCCAGATTCAAGACTTACCTTGTAAATGCAGCAGTTGCCACAGTTTTAGTTCAGGGTTGACTCTGTCTGATGCAAGCAGTACACAGCCAATACATGGGGAGGTAAAAGTTGTGAGACTTGCCTGGCATCAATGTTACTATATGTATGTGTATAGGAGGAAAGTTTTAGGCCCCTAGGTGGTGAGTGAGTATGCTATGCATTGTGTCTTAGCCAATGCAATGGCATATTGAGCATGCCTATGTCTACCTACACCCACAGCAGCTGGTGGTTCCCCCTCTGACTCTTCATCTGCCTGTGGCTATGGTGACCTTGCCATTGGTGGTGGGATGTGTGCTTCTTCCCCTTGCTGATCCTGCTGAAGCTGTTTTGTCTGGATAATATTGTGTAGCATGGCACATACTGTGAATACTTCAGTACATATCCATGGATTGTACTGCAGGGCTTCCCCAGATGTATCTAGGCACTGGAACTGTGACCTCAGCAGCCCAAACACACGCTTTATGATATTTCTGATTTGAGCATGTGCCTCATTATGGCATTCTTCAGTGGG
Organism: Protopterus annectens; assembly: GCF_019279795.1. Classification (NCBI taxonomy): domain Eukaryota; kingdom Metazoa; phylum Chordata; order Ceratodontiformes; family Protopteridae; genus Protopterus; species Protopterus annectens. Next base: position 1,552,274,974 of record NC_056725.1, on the reverse strand, counting down.
TGTGTGCATTTCTGATGGGTGTCATCAACCTCGGTTCCAGTGCATAACCTGCATACCCCAGTAAATGACCCTGTGGGATATCTCCCTTAGCGAACATCTAGTACAGTTGAGAGGTGTGCCAGATATGTGAGTCATGGTAACTGCCAGGGTTGCCAGCACACATGTTCAAGATGATTCCCTTGGGATTACACATGACTTGGCAGTTAATAGAGTGGTAACCCTTTCTATTTTTGTAGAGGCTTCCTTGTTCCCCTTGTGGTGCTTAATTTCTACATGTGTGCAGTCTATGGCACCCAGTACTTTAGGGTAGTGTGTTACATGGTATAACGCTTGTATATTTCTGGCGCTCTCCACAGAAGTACGGGGTGACCGATTCGTCTCTGAAAGGTACCTGTAGCTAAGATTCTAAGTGCTATACATACCTTTGTCTCCACTGGGATGGGTTCCCCTTGATTGGCCCTGGCTCTGAGTTGAGGGCGACAGAGGTTCCAGAGTTCCTGTAGTGTGTCCTTATCCACCCTGTAGCTCTGTAAAATTTCTACATCATATAGGTTGTGAAAAGTTAAACGAGGCCTGAAAACTCTTCTCCTTCTTGGCCTGGGTCTACTGACAGCAGCAGCAGCATAGGCTTCAGCCTGTTGCACATATAAATGAATTAAAGCAGTAGCAACCCCTAACATTCTTGCTGTGTAGACTTCCTTCTGTGGCTGTATTCCAGTAGGTTTTGGAATTCACAGGGAAAACCAGCACTGAGGTTACACGGTTGTTTTATAGCTTGTTGAATAGCTCCACCATGTTGGATTGGTTGATTAGCATGCAATTCAGCTACTTATGCTGTAATTAGCATGCCACAGTATTTACCTTGTTTGGGTGATGGTGCGCACCTCTACACAGCACTTACTGAATTTAAAACTCTGTGCTACTGTGTAGAGTTTATTGAATTTGGCTGTGTGTTTCTGAATGTCATGATGCATATTAATATGCCTAGGATGTATTTCTTTGTATATTATAAATGTATAGGTAGCCCACAGAACATGGGCAAAATAAACAGTTCAACTAAACAACACAAATACACTTAAGAAAGTGTCATAACATAGGCCCACTCACACTTTCTGATGATTTTTCAGCATGCCACACATTAAGAACTGTTATAGAAGCTATTACATCCTAGTAAGCTCTGGAGTGTGACCAAAATAATTACAGTAATACATGCGTGTTTATATAAAGACATGTAATACAGAGCATTATTATTTGGAAATTAAGTAACACCTGTAAACAACCATTGACATGCTCAGCATTTGCATCTTGATAGAGTCGAACACATGCCAGGGCAGATCGTAGAGAGATGAGCATCAGCCACTGATGCTACATAAACAGACATATCAGTTGTATCATGAAGAACACCCTTAAAGGGATTACATCAGTCTCCTTGTGTAATGTGTATGGATCTCCTAACTTGGAGTGCAAGACCTTAAAAATGCTGCCATCTGACTGTGCCATGACTGCTTTCTTTGCCTAAGACACTCCATCTTAAACATTTACCTGACAGATTCAAACTCCTGCTAGTCATACTACATACTTTACAGAGCTGTGTATTGACTGTGTCTATCACTGGAGATAGTACTGGGGCTTGTCACAAATAACAGCAATCAAGGCACAAATTAAGAATGGTATTTTGATGTTAATTTCTCCAATAAAAAATTGGTCAGATTGATGAAAAGAAAGTAGCTAGGTTAATGTTCACACATCAGTGAACAGTCAGATATCTATTTTGCTTGGACAAGCCACTGTTTTCTGTCCACATTGTTTTTTATACACAACAGTCCCAGAGTCAAACCACAGACTAACTGTGTAGATATGCTATACAAGTCAGTACTACTCGCATGTGCCACAGGAGCAATCACAACACAGGAATTTCAGAACACCTTTTGTACTGCCAGGAAATCCACAAATGTGTCAAACGTTGTTTGTCCAACATAAAAATGGATACAAATAACTTGATACAATGGTGGTTGCCTCACATCACTACACTCATATAATGTTTTTTTTTAAACAACTAACACATTTATTAAATTATCATGCATGACATAGGCCATGTTACTTTTACATAAATGAAAATAAACCATAGCGACACAATCTCAGTTGCAAACATTATACATTCCAAACCATGCCGACACAACTGTAACTGCAAACATTATACATCACTTTTAACATATCCAGTCACTGTTAGTCAGCCATTACATAGCTCATTCATATCCTACCTTCTTTTAAACCTTGTTCCTCCTCTGCATGTATTCATCACACATTTCCCATTTTCTTCCTATGTAATTTGCTCCTACCCTTTTCTTAAGATCCCAGTTCTTGTTGTTTTATCTCTGTTACTATCTTTGCTACTTTTAGTAAAGTTGGTTTAGACTTTGATTTCCATTTTCTAGTAATTGCTTTTTTGCATGCCATCATAATTAGATTCAGCAAGGCCTTACTATGTCTACATACACTCGCATAATGTTGTTTTCTTCCAGAATTGAACAGCCGCCTATTTAAGTTTGCAAGCTAATGAAGTGTGTAACAATCACACATGGTACAGTGTAAGTCTTAACAACTGTGAGACTCCACCTATGTGAAGTCATTACATCATATGATTGTGTTGCAAGCTGGTTGCTTGAGGTAAAAGGGGTGGTGAGGCCTGTCCCACTGTAATTGAATACATTGTGTATGTGGTGGATATCATTCATGCATAATAGCATACTGACACACAAGGACTATGGTCACTCACTGCAGGTTTTGAGCACCTACCTATGCGAGCACAGAACCTATATGTGAAGACTGAGTGTGCCACGGGAGAAGTCTTAACTACAGTTGTGAGATATATGTGCATTTGAAGACATTACATCATCGTATTACTGCAAGGCATGTGTGTGCAAGTAATTTGGTTATAACAATGATTCAATCTGTCTCTTTGTCACACAATATTGTATGGTGCTTTGTTCACCCAAATACAAGTGATGCATAATGCAGTAGTCACTGTGACAGTAGAATCTCAATCATGTGCAATGAGTAGATAATCATGAATTTCAGCCTAAGGCAGCAACACATGGAACATTGTCTCATTTCCTCACACCAGGGGAGAAGGCTTACTACTAAACCTACAAAGGGCAACTTTTATCAAATGGCATCATCACTGTTAAACACAAAACATTTGTCTATTGAAAAATGGACAGAAATTCTTGTAAGATGAATCTGCAGCTATACATGGGTGACAACATTGTTACCTACATGTACACTTACAGTTATAGTCACACACGTGAGTCTAAGGAGTGATAGCTGTATTTGAATTGACTACTGAATTAAGATCACAAGCTGGACATTACATGAATCACAAGTGCCACAACAGATGTTGTTTTACAACTGTGACATTGCACATTTGACAGGATGACATCACCATTGTTTAATAAAGTGATAGTTCTGCTTAAAAGGAATGGAAGTGGTGGAACAGCACAATAACAATGTGCAGCTACACTTCCTACATGTCTTTGAAGCCTTTTCTACTCAGCATGAGAGAGAAACACACAGTTAGAGTAATCAGTTGTTGCTGGATTCAAACCTCCTACCTATCTATTTACACAGTCTACAGAACACATTATCAACAGCCAGTGCCAGAGGAGAAATCATATATCTGTGACATAATGCCTTTTTGAAAGCATTGTCTAATCAGTGTGTTTCAAAAACTGGCTTTTGTCTGAGGATGTTATAAATTTATAGGTTAGCCCTCAGCCAGAGAAAACATGTCTCATAAGTAGAAGAATACATAATAGATGTTATGATGGAAGCAACTGTACATGACAGTACACGCAGTCACACAATTTAAGCAATGCCAGATTCAAACCACTTAACAAACTAGCTATATAATATAGAGAGCACAGAATCAACTGCACACACCACAGAAGAAGTCTGACTTCTACAGGGACAGAGTGCACTTTTGTCAGGATGACCTCATTAGTGTGTTGCAGAGAAGATGTTTGTAGTAAAAGTGGGATAAGGTGAAAGGAAATCCTCTCAGAGTTTAAATGTTTTTTCCTGAGTGGAAGTGGATACAGCACAGATGTACTTATATCACACTAGAGACATACACACACAAGTTCACCACTGTTGGCTTTGAGACGCCTACCTATCTAGTTACATAATCTACAGAATGCAGTATCAAGTGCCACAGGAGAAATCTGACTTCTACATGGAGAGAGTGCACTTTTGACATGATGACCTCATCAGTGTGTTGCACAGAGGATGTTTCTGTTGAAAGTGAGAATTGCAGAGGAACCTGTGTCCAATGTTAAATGCATTCTCCTCAGTGTAAGTGGACACAGCACATTTAGCATTGACATACTACTTACCTATCACTAGACCCACCACTCACACTAGCTCCCTTCAGAGGGGATTGAAACTCCTACCAATCTAAAAAAAAACATAATATTAGTAGCAAGTGCCACAGGAGAAGTTTGGTTCTTCGGGGGAGAGAGTGCACTTTTGACAGGATGACCTCATCAGTGTGTTGCAAGGAAGATGTTTGTGTTAAATGTGAGGGGGAGTCCTCTCACAATGTAAATGTTTCTCCTGAGTGGGAGTGTACACAGTATATCAGTTGTTGAAACTAGACTTATCTGACACTAGAGCCACAAACACGCACACACGTTTACCATTGTTAGATATTAACCATCTACATTTTGATTTACAGAATGTGCAAAACACAATATCAATTCCAAGTGCCACAGGAGAAGTTTGACTTCTATAGGAAGAGAGTGCCCTCTTGGTAGGATTACCTCATCAGTATGTTTCAGGGAAGATGTTTGTGTTAAATATCTTTGGGAAGCCCTCTCCCAATGTAAATGTTTCTCCTGCCTGGGACTGGACAGAGCACATCAGTTGTTGAAGCTATAGTTACCCTATACTAGAGTCACACACTTACTCACACACACACACACACACACACACACACACACACACACACACACACACACACACACACACACACACACGCAAAAACACATACACACATTCACTGCTGTTGGCTTTGAACCATCTGCCTATCTATTTACCCAGTCTATAGAACACACTATCAATTGCAAGTGCCACAAGAGAAGTCTGATTTAAAATGTGTGAAAATGCACATTTGTTATAGATTACCACATCAGTGTTATGCAGAAAAGCTAGCGTGCCTAACAGATTTGGGTGAAAAGGCCTGTGTCTTGACATGCAGAAGTAACAGCAATGTGTTGATCCCAAGTAATTAACTAACGCTTAGATAATTTATCTATCCTGTCATTCATGTGCATTGCATTGCTGTAAGTGACTTGAACCTGTTCCACAGTATTGTGTTTTGATGACAATCATACCTGTGAAACAGTAGATTGACAACCAAGCATTCATGACTGTTCCACTCGGGATGACTGTATGCAAACTGTAATCATTTGTTATGTAATTTTCACTGGCATTGCATCATGACTGGTCAATGTGTAGTGTAAATACAAGCAGACAGTTCAAAAATATGACAGTGCACTATTGAAATACCACTGATAAAGTATGTGTGAAAATGTTCCACACCATTGTACATCATTTCCAAGTATAAGTGTTGGAGTGCAGACATAACTTTATAAAATGATGTGTTCAGGCAGCATCACGCTGAAATCTACATATGTTGAGTACAACACTTCATTAACATATATAAAAGTTGTACAATCCACTTAAATTGTTTTATTTAAAAAAAATTATCTTTGAAATACACTGCTGACAAGCTCTTTTGTGTGGATAGTGGCAAAATATTAGATCATGCGTAACCATATATATATATATATATATATATATATATATATTTTTTTTTTAACAAGAAGCATATTTATTAAATTATCACTTATGACATAAACAATCCTACATTTATATAAATGAAAACAAACCACATTGACATAGTCCCACTTGCAAGTATTTTACATCATAGACTGTACTGACATAATTTTAGTTGCAAATGTTATACATCACTTACAATCTACCCAATCATTGTCAGTCAAACATTACATAGCTCATTCAAATCCTGCCTTCTTTTAAAACTCATTCTTCCCCTGTATGTATTGTTCCCACAGTTCTCATTTTTTCCTATATAATTTGCTCCTACCCTTTTGTAAAGATTCCAATTCCAGTTGTTTTATCTCTGTTACTACAGTCACTACTTTTAATAGAGTTGGTTATTTTTTAGTAATCACCTTTTTGGCAGCCACCATGATTAGATTCAGCAAGGCCTTACTATGTCTAGGCAATTCTGACTCTGTATCATAGCTCAGAAAATCATTTTCTTAGTTACACCAATTTGCTCTCCCAGTATCTCTGACAGAGTAGTCTGTAGGGAATCTTTATAAAGTCTGTCAACTCATTACACTCCCAGAAAATTTGTCTTAGTTACCGCTTTCTTCCCCATCACACCTCCAAAATTTGCTGTTTACCTGAGGAAAAATTCTCTGGAGTCTACTTCAGGTATAAAAAATATCTATATAAACATTTCTAAGTAAAAAATCCTAAATCTTCTAGATTTTGTTGCATATTTGGGAGACAAATATATATCCCGGGTCTATATCAGAACATCGGAGTTTTAAAACTTCGAATGTTCTAATATCAACCCGTTTTGAGCGAACGCTAAAAATAGCGAAGCTGCAGAACACCGAATTCTTTCCTAGGGAAAGAATTTGGTTGGCCGGTTCTGTGGCTTTGCTATTTTCAATGCTGTGATGGAAATTTACAGGTCAGGTTCAAGTAAGTGTGTGATTGTGTGGTTGTTAGGATTAGGGCACAGGTTAGGTGAGTTAGGGTTAGGGCACTGTTAGGTGAATTAGGGTTAGGGCGTGGGTTAGGTGAGTGTGTGATAGTGCTGGACCTTAGGGTTAAGGTTTGGGTTAAGGGAAGTGGATAGATAGTAGTGTATGTATAGTTTAGTGTAGGGTTAGTTGTAGGATTATAAGTGTATGTGTGTGTATTGATGTTTTTTAGGTGTGCTTGTGTTGTGTGTATGTGTTTCAGAATAGCAAATATTTTCCCAAGGAAAACATTTGCTGTTCTGAATGTTCGATATTATGTGGTTTAGATATTTTAGGTTCGATGAAATAGCATTCTCTATTTTCATCTTTCGATAACGTGATATAAATGCTATATCCCCCATTGTTTTGTTGTGAATTACTTATCCAGTCTCTCTTCCCAATCCTTTCTAACCTGCTATGACTGATTCTTATAGTCATCATGCAATATTTTGTATGTTCTGCTAATTATTTTTATTTGTAACAGCAGCTTATGTTCTTTCTAGATAATACTAAAATTTTGCAAGTGCTAGTCTTTCATTTAGGACCCCCTTATTTCTTTCTCTTTGCCAATACTCTGATATCAATCCTTGATATAGGAGACAATTGTTAACCTGTAATCCAAATAAATTCTTGGCATGTTTCCATTCTATTACCTTTCCATCTCCAGTTATTTGCTCCCAATATCTTGGTTCCTTTGCCAGTTTTCTCCAATAAATTCCAGCCCCCTCTTGCCTATTGTCTGTATTCCTAATTGCAGTCATCCCTATCAGCAGAATCTCCTTTCTCCATTCCAGTGTTGGCTTAGTTCTTAAAATTTTTTCTGCTACTTTATGAATATAATATTCTGTATGATTATTGTTATTCTCCTTAAAGGTCTGCATCCAAAATCCCAGTCTTTCCTTGTTTCTTGAGCTTCCTCATGTTTCATCATCATCCCTTTCCAATTTGAATTTAAGGTTTCTGCTTCTGCTATGTATAGGAGCCTTAACTGTGTAGCTCTGAAATACACCTTCAAATCATGCAAGCCCAATCCGCTTATCCTACTTGAGTGCTGACGTCTTCCACTCCCAGATAAAATCCTTTGGCTTTTTATTAATTGCTATCCACAACTTCTCCTCTGGTTGATAAAAATATGCCTGACCAGTATATAAGACTAAAGGGACTAAACACATTTTTACTGCTTGTATCTTACTATCCATATCCACATGACAGGGCTTCCAATTTCTCAGTTTTTGTATTATCTTTTGTTTAGTCTCTTCCCACATATCCTTAGCTGCCACACTGAAATCATTTTAATGTATATTCCTAAATACTTTATTTTATCATGTCTCCATAAATATGGATGTTGCTGAACCAGTTTGTGTGTGGGTACATAATTTACCACTATTGCCTTTGTTTGAGCTTCATTAATTTTATATCCTAAAAATATTTGGAACTGTTTCAAAATGTTCCACAACACTGTGATGTCTCTTTCGGGTTTTGTCAGGTATAAAACAATATCATCTGCAAATGCAGCCAGCTTTGACTACTATACCAATTATATCCTTGAATTTCTGCATCCCTTATTTTCTTTGCCAATGGTTCTAAATTTCTGAACATCTTTGTGGTGTGTTACTGTTATGTTTTTCCTGATAATTAATTTGTCATGGTATGTGCAATCAGATGTTTCCAGGGCTAAGACATAAGCAGGATAATGTTGGCTTTATAACATATGTAGCCAATACTTACACACATAATCTTAATATAAATAAAACAATAAATGATACTTTCACATAGTTCTGGATTCTAACCATTGACACCATGCAAAAAGTAAAATGCAAACATTTTTACGATGTTCAGGTGAATGGTTCCGGAAAACAAAAAATGTCATACCCACAGTAAAAATTATGACAATTTCATTTAAGCCCTTTTGTACATTTTACTTTATGAACTTCATCAGATAAATTCCACATAAAACACTCACACTTAAATATCCCTCCATAGGTCATATGAAAAACAAAAGTAGTGTGCCAATACCACTCTTCTTAAAATGATGCATAATCAGATGACATGAAAGTTCTAATTACATTATAGAAACCATATAATGTATATAAATATGTATATAAAAAACTTTAAAATACAATTAGGAAATACTTATCTTTCAAGTACCTTTAATCTTAAAATATAGTTAATTGAACAGTAGTCATTCAAAACTGGGAAACCCTGAGTTTAATCTCAATTGCCAAATGAATTCACTCTTTTCTAAACAAATAGCCCAGAGTTCCCCCTCTTATCTCCTCAACAACTTGATCAATAATTTTATACTTAAAATCATGACTCAGATTTGACAGAATGTGTTTAGATATAGCATTATGTAAATTGAGTTTCCTAATACTATACTGGTGTTCATAAACTCATTATTTAAAATTACGTTCTGTCTTTCTGATGTAAAAACTTTCACATGTTTGACATTTAGCTAAATATATAACTCCTTTGGAGTTACAATCATATCGCTGCTTAATGTTAAAAATCTTGCCCCTAATCTTGACGATGTCACCCATCTCCATGTACTTACAAAAGGGGCAGGAATAACATTTGAACATCCCAGGAGTCCTTACTCCCAATTTTGTTTTACTTTCTAATATGTTCTTTACTCAAAAAAAAATTATTAAAATTTTTTCCATATCTTCAAATAGATTGAACCATAAATAGTGAAACATAAAATAATATAACATAATCAACTAGTCAACTATTTACAAAAGAAACTATATACAATTGCCTAAGTATACAATCTATAACATCACATTTCCATGCACAATATGCAATTTGTATTAAGATGATGTACTGACTAATCAGATTAATTTGTTTTGTTCAATATTTCATCAACTTTCTGCCAATAAATGATGTATGATGTTGTGTTATCAGTTCTTTTCTTTATGGTTGCTACTTCCATTCGAGACACGAAGACTGCAATTTTCTTGAAATCTTGAAAAGTTGGTGGTGCTTTATTCTTCCAGTAAGTTGTTATGGCTTTATGTGCAATGGCAAGCAATGTCCACAGTAAAGGATATTTTACTTTTAGGACACATTGTGGTATGGGTACATTAAACAAAACTGATGACTTGGTTAACTGAAAAGTATCATTAAAAATTGTTTGAAAGAAATAATTAATTTTAAATCAATATTTGTTCAGTGAATGACAATCAGAAAACATGTGTTCCCAATCTGCTTTTGTATGTGTTTTACACCTCCAACAATCGATATGTTTCTTATATATTATTTCTACTCTATGAGAGTTTAGAAAGGATCTATGTAGGAATTTCCATGCATATAGTTTCCACTGAATTGACTTAGTGGTAAGACTTGGTGATAAAAGGATCATTTCATTTTTCATTTTTATCAGGATCCTTTTGATTAACCTGATTATAATAATTCCAATAAGTATTATTGATATAGTTCTTTGTTTCTTTAAGTGTCTTATGAATATTGGATAGATATCCTTGTCCTTTATAAGTATTATTTATTCAAAGTATCACAAGATCTATGAACTTAGGAATATTATTTTTAAAAGTTGGCATCATCAATTCCAGCTTATTTGTGATGTACTGTCTTATTTGTTGTATTGGTAGCCACAATTTATCATCTAACTCAAATTTCCTTTTGATTCGATGTAGTGTGAGTAATGTATTGCCACTGAGTATTTGATAACAATAAATCACTTATTTTTCTTTATGCTCTTTAATTACATTTGAATCAAAAGTAGTTATACATTCTTGTGTACAAGCTATAGGATGTAATATAAAAACATGTATTTATATCTGGGTTCATGTTTATATATTTTCTAAACTATTATTGTTTCAGTAACGATTATATACTTTGTTTATATACTTTTATTAAACATTATGTTATCTCTTACCAGATTATAAAAGACTTTTGTTGGATTTATATTATATTGTTTATGGGCTGAGGTACTAATGATATTACATATAGATTCATGAATTAATTTCCATTTGGCTGTATAGGTTGAGTTCAGCCATAGAGTAACTGTTTTAGTATTAGATGACAATGAATAAATCTCTATATCTGGTAGATTAATTCCACCCGTCTCCCAACATTTTAAATGATTAAGCACAATTCCAAGCTTATTGTTAAATCAAAGGAAATTCAGCATCATTTTATTGTATTGCTGTACAATTTTCTTAGTAGGAGGGATGGAAAAGGATTGTATATAATATAAGAATTTTGGAAAAATGATTGATTTAATTATATACAACCTATCTTCCATTGTATAAAACATCTTATTCCATTTCTGCATTAATGATTTTATTTGACTTGGTATATGAATATAGTTAATATTTATTGTTTCTCTAGTGTTGCTAGTTAGTAACATTAAGAACATATTAGAAGGATTTAATAAAATCAAAACTTTCTAATATGTTCGTAATGTTAGCCCCCATCTAACGATTAATTTAGGTCTAGTGTTACTTTTTCTACTAATAAATGCATCCTCTTCCAAAATTGGCCAAGTATTATATAAAAATTGCCTCTGAGTAACAGTACAACCAATTTTTTAGACTTCATGTATCAATATGACCTGGAAAAGATTTATTACCTTGATGTCCTACTAGAAAAAGATAGGGACAATAGAAGGTACATCTCTAGAATTTACAGGAAGAGCATCTATTCTAACACTTTTTTGCATTTTTCTAGTTCCTATCCCTTTCATCAGATGTTTATTATAAAAGGTCAGTTAGTACATGCAGAAAAGATGATTTCCTTAGACAGTGATTTTGTGAATGAATGTCATACACTCAGAGAAATTATTCAGAAGCAGGGTTACCCTCTGACCTTATTAGGCAAACAGATTAATGGAGTTCATAATAAAAGACCGAGAGGCCATTTTAAACATATTTTGAATACTTTGGGTGTTGACAAACATAATGAGCCATCCCCACACTTGGAGAATAGGATAGACAGTGATACTATCTCTACCTCTAATTTAGTACCAACAGAATTGGATTTAAGTTGCAGTACTAGTTTCATCACTACATACAGTATGTCTTCAGGTACTCTAAGGCAAATTTTATATAAGAATTGGCCAATTGTGGAAGAGGATGCATTTATTAGGAGCACAATTAGCAATAGACCTATATTAATTTTTAGACGGGGGGCTGACATTAAGAACATATTAGAAAGTAAAACAAAACAGGGAGTAAGGATTCCTGGGATGTTCAAATGTTATTCCTAACCCTACTGTAAGTATATGAAGATGGGCAATACCTTTAAGATTAGGGGCAAGATTTTTAATATTAAGGGTCGATATAATTGTAACTCCAAAGGAGTTATATATTTAGCTAAGTGTCAAACATGTAAAAGCTTTTACATCAGAAAGGCAGAACGTAAGTTTAAAGAATGAGTTTATGAACACCAGTATAGTATTAGGAAACTCAATTTACATAATTTAGCTAAACACATTCTATCAAATCCGAGTCATGATTTTAAGTATAAAATTATTGATCAAGTTGTTGAGGAGATAAGAGGGGGACTCTGGGCTTTGTGTTTAGAAAAGAGTTATTTAATTTAGCAATTGAGTTTAGATGCAAATAGTTTCCCAGGTTTGAATGACTACTGTTCAGTTAACTGTATTTTAAGATTAAAGGCACTTGAAAGATAATTCATTATTTCATAATTATATTTAAAAAAATTTTATGTACATCTGTATATACATTTTATGGTTTATATAATGTTATTAGAACTTTCATGTGGTCTGATTATGTATCATTTTAAGAAGAGTGGCATTGTCAAATTACTTTTGTCATATGACCTATGGACGAATATTTAAGTGTGAGTGTTTTATTAGGAATTTATCTGATGAATTTGTAAAGTAAGATGGATGAAAGGGCTTAAATGACATTGTCATAATTTTTACTGTGGGTATGACAATTTTTGTTTTTCAGAACCATTCACCTGAGTGTCGTAATAGTTTTCATTTTTTTTTTGGTTTTATTTGGTCTGTCAATCTGACTATGCAAAAAGCAGTCTCCAAACTTGTGAATTATTTTACACACCACAGAAGAAATGCTAGTTCACAGCCTTACATTTACTTGTCTGAAGGGACAGTGACAAAGGAATGAAGCAGGAGAGAATGTAAGCATCAGGCTTCATCATGGTAATGACAATTTGAACATCATATAAGGTGTACATTACATCCAGCAGCATAATAAATGATTCAATGCATAACAGAGATGAGGTATCATAAGGTTTTATGTGTTATTATTTACACATTTCTCAGGACACTTGCATACATGAATCATTATATGGATTATACAGGTTTATAGCTACAGAGACCTCGTATCTGGTGACTGCCTGTGCAGTTGGCAAATGCTGCCATTGCTATTATGCAATTGTACATGTCTCCATGACATGACTGAGTAATAAAGTCAATACATTTATAGCAAATATGTATGAGTCATAATTAATATACTTCAATCCTTGGATGGGAATGAAATAACATTAATCCTATCACCTTATGTGAGATAGCAGGGATATTGTTCAAATGTGTCTATTGTACTATGCTTGTTAACACATAAAGCCTTGGTTGTACCTAATGTCCTGTAGCAATTTCTTGGTAGATATGAACATGGCATGACTAATTCTGAAACAAATGAGTGACCAGGAATGTGAGTGCTGGGGTAAGAATGGACAACTGGAACACTATGAAGCCAGGGATTTTCTGGCTGAAGGCAAAAACTCACAAGATTTTGCCATAAGCGGTGTACTGCAATTTCTCATAAGTTATAGGTGCTACTCAGTGCCAGGCGTTGAGTGAATGCTGAGGACTCAGACTGATAACACAGGAGGGGGTAGAGAGACAGATGAGGAGTTGAAGGCAAGGAGCAAGTAAATTATGACAGAAGCAAGATAAGTGTGGTTTACTAATTCTCCCTGTTGGGGATGGAATGTATTTGCAAATGCTTTATTGCTGTACTGTTCAAATGCTATGTTATATTCTCCTAGTCCTTCCAGGTTCACAAAATGTAACTGGAGATAAAAAAAGAAGTTTGTAGTAAGACATATGACAGGAATATAAAATTACATAAAATAATATCTTTACATAAGTCTGGAATTAAATCCTTGACACTATGCAAAAACATCAGTCTATGGACATGTGAATTGTCTCAACACACCACAAAGGGCTTCCTAATTCATTCCACATAGTAGATTAATAACTGTTAGACTATCTGTTTTAAAGTAGTGCCTTTACTCTGCATTCCTATAGCATAGCAGGTTTAAGCACATTTGTGCAAAGATAACTGGACTAGTGAGGGTGATGGCAAAAAATTCACCATTCACTGTCACTCAGCATCAGTGCATGATGCCAAGCTCTATGCAAATGCTGAAGACAAAAACTGAAGGCTTATTGATGGGCTATTTCTGGCCATGTATGTTGTGTGTGACTATTTTTGACCTGATTAAATGTGTGAAAAGAGGTTCATATAACAGTGGTGAAAATGAGGGGCAAGCAGAGGGGAAGACACAAGGAAAAAAATACAAGAATTTACAAGATGGTGGTGGGACAGCACCATAGCTATCCATTTCCTTACAACATATATGTAGAATTGCACACAAAATTTGATGAATTTGGAGAGTCACCACACCAGGGATGGGTGCCAACAACAGAATAATGTTGTGTAGTCAATAGGACCAACTTGAGTATGCTAAGACAATGTAGGCAAAGTGGAGAGCTATGTATGGGCCTTCATTTTTTTGTGGGATGGGTGTCCATTTATGTATTTATCTGTTTAGAGAGTGAGGACTGTTGGGGATGGTGTTTAGGAATACGAAGGCCAGGTAGGTAGGGGAGATTAGATAGCAGGCACAGATATACAGGGCATACAAGACAGATAGGAATGGTGATGGATGCAAAAGGTTGGGAGATGCCGTGATTGGAGATAGGTAGTGGATATCAGAAGCACACCCATGTCCAGCTTGTGCACAGTTAAAATCTAGTTCTCACCTTCAGAACTGTCATCACTGTCTCTCATCTCAGTTTCCTGGGTCAATGCTGGACATGACATCAGTTTGGCAATACACAGGACCTTTTCATCTCTGCTGAGTCAGACACCAGGGTCTCTCTCCATTATGTCCTCCACAAGCCCTGTTTGTTTGTGTCTTTCGGATTTTCCTGGCTAGGGGTCACCACAGCGGAACTCTGGTCCACTAATGATTGGCAGTTGATTTTTACATACTGGCTTGCC
Organism: Protopterus annectens; assembly: GCF_019279795.1. Lineage (NCBI taxonomy): Eukaryota > Metazoa > Chordata > Ceratodontiformes > Protopteridae > Protopterus > Protopterus annectens. Next base: position 1,552,259,901 of record NC_056725.1, on the reverse strand, counting down.
AGGCCTGACGCACAACCTTCAATGAAGGTACGCCCATTCACGCATGTCTCCATGCAGAAGACGCTCTAGCTGAGAATCAAACCGGACAGTGTCTTACTGTGAGGCGACAATGTTACTGCAACACCACCACCGCGGGTCCTCCACAAGCCCAGTAAGGTGACAAAATCACCATCTTTACTGATACTGTTCTTGGAGGGTACCAACACATCAGCTGCTGGGGTAAAGCTACCAAATGCAGGTGGTGGAGCAGTTGGGCAAGAGTTGTAGAAGTAACACTAGCAGGTTTTGACCCAGATGTGCTGGGTGTCTGTGCTACCTGTGGTGGTGCCATTACAGCCACCTGTAGAAGTATGGCAGGCGTTAATTGCAGTGGTCAGTCTAGCTTCCTGTGATGGTGGCCATTTTGATTTCAGCAGCAATTTATCCTCCCAAAAATGAAAAAAAAAGAGTGAGATGGGGTTGGGAGAGACAAAACAGAGAGAATGAGATCAATGACATGTCATATTATTTTATTATTTCAGTGCATAAGCAAATATGACACATAATATGTTCACCTTTTACATATACAGATATGATATGAAGGCATTAATATGACAAAATAAATCAATCTCAGTGCTATTATATCAAAAATAGAAACATTTACAGTAAACCTATATTTTCTTGTCTATGAGTGATAATGCAGCTTTCTGTTTTACCTGCTCCATTTTGTTTTCTGTTTTAAAAAATCTGCTTGGCCTTGTGTTTTTGTTCTATGTGAGAGATAGACACTTACATTTCATGTTTTTTCATTGGTTAAATTGTTTGAGTGATAGTTAAATGCACAGTGACTTTCTGGGCCTTTGTATTTTTCCTGAAATGATTTGAAGCCTACATATTCTAAATCACTGCTGGTGATTCCCTGATGGGTGAGGAAAGTAACCCTATATTTTCTTGTCTGTGAGTGATAAAGCTGCATTGTGTTTTACCTGCTCTGTTTTGTTTTCTGCTTTAAGAAGTCTGCTTGGCCTTGTGTTTTACTTCTGTGTGAGAGATAGACACTTAAATTAGCTAGATTTCACATTTCACATGTTTTTTTACTGGTTAAATTGTTTGAGTGATACTTAAATACACCATTATATCAAAAATTGAAACATTTACAGTAAACCTATATTTTCTTGTCTATGAGGGACAATGCAGCTTTCTGTTTTACCTGCTCCATTTTGTTTTCTGTTTTAAGAAATCTGCTTGGCCTTGTGTTTTTGTTCTATGTGAGAGATAGACACTTACATTTCATGTTTTTTCATTGGTTAAATTGTCTGAGTGATAGTTAAATACACAGTGAATTTCTGGGCCTTTGTCTTTTTCTGAAAAGATTTCAAGCCTGCATAAACTTAAATACTGCTATTGATTCCCTGCTAGTTTTTCCCACCCACTCTCTCCTTTGTTGATCTGTTTTTTAAACCTAGTGATTTTAAGCTGCCCACTCCTACTGTAAATTGAGCTTAATAAACTCCTCTTTTTCTACACTGCTGTTCATATCTTGAATTATTTATTTGCCTTTCCTTGTGCTTATATTGAAAAAGTCCATTTTGCCTCTCATTATATGTTCTACTGATTTACTTGCTCTGTATTAATTATCTAGCTAGCTGTTGGATAAAGTAGTATATTTTTACACTCTAGCAAGCACCCGTTTTTACATCAAGAGATCAGTGGATTTTCTATCTAGTGCACTGGGAGGTAGCCGGGTCTGTTTAGGTTGGAGAAATACTTGAGATTTCTGCATGTAGTTTTACTAGCTGGAGGGCTTATTAATCAGCCTATATTGTTTTTATTGCCTTTATAAATTCTGTACAATTGAGTGGTGGCTCTTGGCTCATTTATATAAAATGAAAACATCTATTGAATAATCACACTTTTACATGCTGTTTAAAGTACACTTCTGTATCCGTATCTTTAAATTTTTTGTGGTAGCATTTTGTATCTTCCAAGTTTGTTTGTGGTAGCATTTCACTCCAGACACTCTTTTACTGTGCTTTTACATTAGGAGAACTGGGATTATTCATCTAGTTGTAGTAGGTGTTTACTTGGTCTGTCTGAGTTGGGAAGCACACAAAAGGCTTCTAAGTATCTATTTGTACTTCTCTTATATACAGTGACTGTAATTTAGCAGTTTAAAAAAACTGTGTTGTCTTTTGCTGCTTTAAGTAGCTAATTGCACTGTATTACATTGTATCTGTTAGTTGTAGGAAGTTGGTGTGGTCTTGTTACACTTGTGCTCCAAACTAGGTATTCTGCATTAAGAAGTTGTTTTTCTGTACCTCTGTAGCAGAAGTGTGCTGATCTAACCTGCCTAAGTTCGGGATTGCTGGTGGAAGGCTTACTGTGTGTTATCCTAATTGGCAGTTAGCTTAAAACGTGTTTCTCCTTGCTCTTATTTACGCCTCAAATTTACATGGTGTTGCTCTTTGCTCAGCAGTGGTTAGCAGTGCCCTTGTATAGACATAAAAGCCTAAAAGACCAGTTTTTCCCTAAGCAGCTGTCAGTGAAACCCTTCCAAGCATTTCTGCTGCTCTAGGAGCAACTCAGTTGCACACTGATCAGTGTTGCCTTATTGATTAACCTTAGCCTACACAAAGTATAGGTCCCTCTTGTAGCCTCACTGCTACCAGCACAGTCCAGTCAAATTAACCCATTCCTTTCCTAAAACATACAACAAGAGCCTGCTATCATGGACGGGCAGTTTCCCATCATCTCTCTGGCCAGCCTGATAGACATAGGCATCCTGAGGCAATGCAGCAATTGTCTCATGTATGCTGACAATCACTTTACTCCTGAAACAAAAAATACTTTATTTGAGAGATGTAGTTAATAGTTACACTATGTAATTGGAGGCAAGACTCTTACATAAGGACAGATTGAATACCAAACAGATTGTCAGCACGCACACACTTCCCATAGTAAATAAGGACATAACATATAAACCCACATATGTGGAGGTGTTCAGCTGTAACTTACCAAAAGATCAGAAGCCTCCCAAATGGAAACCATTTACACACATAACAATGCAAAAACCAACCACAACACAAAATAACACACACACCAGTGTCTCAACAAATAAGCCCATAAAGGGTAACACTGGAAAACCTAATGTACTGGTCATAGGTGAGTCCATTGTGAGACACGCAGATCTTGCCCTCACCTGGCTGGATAAGGAGCAGGTTACGTTTAGCTGCCTGTCAGGTGCCAGGATCCATCAAGTCATTGAAGTACTCAAGTCACTCATTCACAAATACTGGTATGACTCTATCATAGTCCAGGTTGGGGTGAATGACTTGAGACTTATCTCACTGGACTATATGAAGAGAGACATGACTGAGCTCTCAGATTATGTGTCACAGGCAGGTATAAGCCTAGCCTTAAGCAGCATTTTACCTTTTCCAAGGATGATGCCACAATACAAACAAAACATTATTGACTTTAACAATTGGCTTAGCTTCTGGTGTCAGTCCAAGGGGATCCAATATCTGTCAGCCTGGGAGGACATGGTCAACAGGCCACACTGCTTTTGCAGAGATGGTCTGCACCTGTCTCCTCTAGGCCTTTGGATACTGGCAAAAGGCATTAGCCACCCCTATTGTGCCTTTTTAAGGCAGTGTCAAAATATTCAACTTCTCAGCATAACAAAATCCTCTCCAGATAAATTCAAAGTACTGCTGCTTAATGCTGGGAGTCTAAGCAAGAAACTGTGCTCCCAGGAAGCACTCCTGGTTTACTATCATTTTACTGAAGTGCACTCAGTCAAATTCACTTTGAGCAAAGTCAGAAACTCAAATGTTGAAAATGTCGAACTTTGATATTTCTGACGTACAAATCTTGCCCCTATCTCAACCCATATCAGCGCTTATGCCTAGGTCAAATTTGGTATGTATTTCTGCTATATTGGAATTTGGCAATTTGACTTTTCACAGACGTGAGTTGATGATACAATCATCTGACCAAGTGCACTTCAGTAAAATGATATTAAACTGTACTCCTCACTTTAAAAGATGCTGACGTCTGTGCAGTCACTGAGACATCGTTCAAAGGCTCAGAAAGCACTCCAGCCATGCAGGGCTACAATGCCTTCCTTATGTTCAGACCACAAACTGAACATGAAAGAACTAAAGGATAAGTACACCTTGAGACTCTCTTGAGCTACTCCATGTCCAATTAACTATAGGCAAAGCCCCTACCACATCATAACTAGCTATAGGTTCCCCACCATAAAACAGGAAAAGCATACTGCATACCTGGACTTACTGGAGTCACTTGCCATGCAGCCCAACACCTTACTCATGGTTGATTTTAATTACCCTACCATTGACTGGAAAACATACACAACCACAAACATGCTAGCTCAGAGGTTCTTGGACTTTATCACTGCAAATGCTCTGGAAAAGCTTGTCAGCACATCCACAAGAGGCTCAGATATCCTGTACATAGTACTCACTAACTCCCCCCCCATGTGATGTCCTCCCATAAATCAGTCTTGTTCAATGTAATTATAAGACCAGATACCCCATCAAACTAAAAAGTGCTTAAGAATTTTTCTAAGACAACTTACTTCCTACTAAATGATGGTATAAGAAGTTTCAAAGCCCCCTCAAACACAGATAACACAGACTCCTATGTTGAGGTGTACAACAATGCCATATATAACCACTTAAGCAGTTGTATAGAATCAGCTGTACCTGACAGGATTAAAACCAGGTCTTGCCGAAAAAACAAGCCACCCTGGTGGACCCCTAGTATGAACAGGCTATACAACAAGAGAAAGAAAGTAATGTCCAAGAATAAGAGGGAACCAGCTCTGCAGAGGAAGAAATTCCTCTCTAGATTAAACAAACAAATTAGAGATCTTAGAACAAAAAATGTAATCCACACCCAGGGAGTAAACGTACCATACACTACAAAAAGAACAATAAAGTAATAAAACATATAATCCTGGTGTTGGAACGAACAAAGCTGGAACCAATTAAATTAGTGTAGTCTTCAGAATAACAAGTGCCCACCATATGGTCTGAGGAAGCCCTCCTTGGGTGAAAGTGCTTACCTATGTCTGATGTGGTGAATTAAAAATTCTATTGCGAGTTATCTGGATTGTTTATTTGGTGGACACTTGTTCTGAAGACTACACTAATTTAATTGGTTCCAGCTTTGTTTGTTCCGACACCAGGATTATATGTTAAATTAGAGATCTTGCCAAGTCCTCCAAAACTAATTATGAAGCAAAAATAGTCTCTCTAGCTAAGGTTAATCACAAGGCATTCTTTAACTATTTACGAAATATAAAAGGGAATAACCAACAATGTAATGAATTGGTTGTGGATGACACCACCCATACTCAACTGGCAGTAATAGCCAACCTGCTAACTGACAGATTTGGAGAAAACTTCACCCCTTATCCCCTCCAGTCATCCCTCAAAGTATACCTGCCACCATTCCTCACCCAATTATCTCATGAGGGCAAGTCATCTCAGCACTCTCTAAAGCCAAAAACATGGCATCAATGGGACCAGACAACATTCCAGTTTGCTTTTTAAACAACTTGAAGCATGACTTAGCAGACCCACTTGGATTCCTGTATAACCACAGCCTAAGAACTGGCTAGTTCTGGTGGAATGGAGGACAGCAACAATAATCCCTCTGCACAAAGGGGGACCATTAACAGACCCTGGGAATTATAGGCCCATAAGCTTGACTAGCCTCATCTGCAAGGCCATGGAAATAATCATTATGGACCTCATTAACAAGGACTTAGGTGATCTCCAAACTCTGGACTCAACCCAGTTCAGATTCATTAAAGGTAGATCATGCCTATTAAACATGGTTGACGTCTTTGAGAAAGTCACCAAAGCCCTGGACGAGGGAAAGACCATGTGTACCACCTATCTTGAACTAGCCAAGGCATTTGACACAATCCCCCACTCAGGTATTATAGGGAAACTCTCCTAATTGTGAATTAACCCCTACATTACCAGATGGGTAGCCAACTGGTTCACCAACAGGACACATACTATCAAAGTGGGTGACTTCACTCCTAACAAAAGGCCAGTTACCAGTGGCTCACCACAGGGTTCTGTGCTGGGCCCCTTACTGTTCAGAATTTATTTCTCAGAAGTCCAGGCAAACTTGGACAGCCTGTGGCTGACCAAGTTCACTGATGATTGCAAACTGGGAGCAATCACTGAGTTCCCCAAAGATGTTAATATACTGCAAACAGGGCTAACGCAAACAAATGATTGGTGCTAAATGCAAAAAAAATGCATTCTTATTCCCTTTGGGAAAGCTGACATCCCTGTTAATTACATTATAGACAGCACCCCCTTAAATGTAGACTCAGTGGTACATCATCTAGGTACTCAGCTTGATAGCAAAATGAACTTTGACCACCATGTATCCACAGTAGTAAGGAAATCCTTCTGTGTAGCACATCTTATAAGTAAAATCATCACATCTAGATCTAAGGATATTATACAGTAGAGAGTTGATTATCTGAATGTCGATTACCTGAAACAGCAATTATCCAAACCAGCCTTCCAAAGTTTTTGGGTAGGAAAAATCATATAAAGTCTGAATATGTAAACATTATACATATTCACTTGAGCATATTTTTTTGAGCTTGTAGCCAGTTCATGTGTGAAAAATATTCTTTATTGTCCACTGGAATCACTGAATGGTTGAAAAGTGTATTCATGCATACAGAAAAAAACAAGATTTTAGACACTTTTATCTGGTTCAATTATATGTTTGATTATCCGGACAGTTTGATTATCCAAACTACCCCAGGTCCCAATTAGTTCAGATAATCGACTTTCTACTGTAATTCCATTATACTCGGCCCTCATCAGACCAATAACTGAGTACAATGCTCCATTTTGCATGTACCTCACTAGACATCTGCAACAATTGGAGAGACCACAGATATTTCTCACCAAGAAATTAGAGGGTACACAAAACAAGTCTTATGTGGAAAGACTGAAAACTCTGCCACTGTATTCTCTCTCCTACAGGTTGCTAAGGGGTGGCCTGTGCCTATCTTACAAGGCAGTCTCTGACCCGGGCCTAATGGAAGTGCTACACATTCATAAATCAAACTGCAGGAGGGTCATTCACTCCTGGGATCATAATCTAGCCTCTAACATGAACATGTCATGCTGGAGAGACGGATACATCTCCCAGAGATTGCCACTTCTATGGAACAAGCTTGTATTTCAAGTGAAACATAACTCCTCCCTGATCCTCTTCAAACACAACCTAGATCAATAGATGGGCGACTACAAATTCACTCCTGGGGTGGTGCCCATGTCCCTCCTGGACAGACAAAGTTGGTATTAACTACTATAGACCCTTACCTCTGAGAACCTCACTTAACTAACTACCAACAACTGGGACAACTCGGAATAAATATAGCTAGACTTAAAAGGGCTCTCGGGCCATTAGCCTAGTGACCGCCTATGAATCTATGAACCTATGACTAGGCTATATTAGATATATGCTTTCCAAGTTAATAATTGCAGTTACCAGAACTGAATTGCTAATGTCATTCAGTATTGCAGTTAATATTTTAGAAATACTGTTCTGTATTATAAGATAATTTCTGCTTCTGGGAATTGAAGTCACACACAACTAAGCTGGTACTCATTGCCTAACTATAAAAGTTTAGGTATGTCTGCTTAAGCTGATACAGACTAATGGCCTGAAAAGTTTATCTGGCTTCCATTCATACCTGACACATACTTACCCCATGCCTCTCTGAGGCGAGCCAGTCTTTCCTCATGTGCCTCACACTACTGTGCCATCTCTTTTGTAGCTGTACAATGCAATAAATAAAAAAGATATGAAAGCATAAAGAATAACTGTATTGGCTGGATAATCCATGCTATATCACTGACTAGTGATGTATCACTATACTTTAACAACTAAGGGGTGTTTGCTGTCTTAAATTCCCCAGTTGCACTGGAGATAGCATTGGCCAAGCTATTCCAAGTCTCAGCCTTACACTGAGTTCTTGTATAATCCCTTTGCAGCAGCCTACAGCTGTATTTGTTGATGGTAAGTGCCAAAAAGAATTCTAGACTCCTCAACATCCCACCTGTGTGCTCTGATTGGAACACCATCCTTATTTTCACCAGCCATGTCTTCAGAAGTACAGCTAGAATTATGTGTCTGAAATGGTGCCTAATTCATATCTTGCATGTAATAGACAGTGTGCAAAGATGCACAGCTTTTCCAGCTGCATTTGAGCAACTGACAACACAAACAGAGCTTGGTAGAGACATTGACAATGATTACATCCACAGACAGTGAAGGTGTGAAATAAGGTAGTGAGATTTGGCCATGTGCTATGCTCGACCTATTTACACATGTTCCAATGTTAAGCACTGAAATGCTTTATGGTGTTTCTAAGAACCATTGTTGGTTGGAGGTAAATGGTATGACTTGTGACATATTGGGCTGTTGGGAGTTACAAATTATCCAAACTGAGTAGTACCACCTTGGAATCGAACTCACGAGAAAAAGAAGAATATAAGTTTAACCTTTGCTTATAATTTCTCAATGTCACAGTTAAAACTTCCTTTTTACATGGTCATTTGAGATATACTACTTTAAAATGAACTGAGATGTACTTAAGAGATGCTTGTATATTTGTGACTTGAACTACCCACGGTACTGGATTCCTATGTAAAAGGCAGTATTTGTGGCTGTAAATACAAATTTCGTTACTTACATATTAACGCAAACAGGAGCGAAATGTTTCCAAATGGATAGTGCGATAGTTTATCAAACAAGTATAAGTGGACATGTTTCTTTTATGTGCTGTAATATTAATTTTTTAAAGTGAATAAGAATAATATTTAACATTTGTCACTGATATGAGACCTTCATTCCCAGTTATTTTTTGGCTTTGTCCAGAATTCTGATTTATGCACCAGAATCGTATATTACAGATGCATACTAACAATACACAGTCATTTGCTTTAACATGTGTTTTCTGAAGAACTAGTGTTCTGTGTATTTGTCATTGATCCATATAAGGAAACCTTTTTTTCTTCAAAGATCTCAAAAAAGTTTTAATGCAGCAAAACTCGATGGCAAAATCAGGGATAGCTGAAAGGTGTGCAAGCGAAAATCTAAAGCAGCATAGACTGTAATAGAAACCATGTTTGTGTGCAAATGTAATTTAAGGATTGATTATGTTTCTACAGAGGGTGGGGTAGATGAGGAATTGATCATCCAGACAGCTTATTTGGATTACAATGAATAATTAAGGGGCCGCGTGAATGAAATTCTATGTATAAAAATGAGTGCACAATACTATCACTAAAGATTAAACAACTTCATTATTTTCACCCAGTTAAACTCATTTATTTGCACTTTTGGGACACTGCCAGTCATGCTTTGTGCTTCTTGAAGCTGTATTTTCTGCGCTGTGAAGAATCAGGATAAAAGAACACGAGTCCAGATGCAGTTAAGTTGAAAGAATCACACAGTTAGTGCCAGCACTGTCATGAGGTGCACATACGTCTCAAGTGTGCCTCGTTTAACAGGAATGTTTCTCATTATGAGTCTTAAAATGTTTATACTCTTCGCAGTTCTGCATTAAAATGGTCCCCAACACTTTTACTGTTATGAACTTTATAAATGATATCTACGTTAAATAAATATTTATAAGTATAAAGTAACAAATTTTACCCATGCTATCAGCTTACAAGCTGAAGTTGTTAGTAAGCTGTTAGTTTTCTGCATTTTGCCCATTTGTTCACAGTTAGAGGTAGTGATCCATATTTTTGGAGATGAAAGGCTGAGAGCTACCATGATATAGGGAAACATTTTGCTCCTGGTTGCGTTAATATGTAAGTACCTACATTTCATATGCATGGAGTTGCATCACCTGATTATTTTATGTAGGGGTATGTTCTACATACTTCATATGACATACTGTCCTAAACCTATACTTATGATATGCAATAAGTCATAATAATTTAAACTATTGTGCACATCATACCTATGCAAGTGCATTTTAAATTAGCTGCCATTATCAATGTCATGGTTAATATAATTTATACACATTATATTGGACTTGTATAACAAGCATTAATGATAAGTTTGTTGCAAAATCATACAGTATTCATTTTATATTGTCTTACAATCCTAATCAAAAGTTTATGACAAATGTCATTTTGAACCCCCTCAGTAAAACTATATTTAGACTGGGATTTGAGCACTGTATTATCTGTTCTCTTTCACTAAACTCACTGTACATATACCTTGGCCACAGAGATCAGTACCTGACAGGTACATTTTCTTCACTCAGTACTGTCTAGAGTCCTGACAGTCTCACAATGGTGCCAGTCTTATTTGTGCTACAAAAGGCAGCCCGATTTTAATTTTTCATTTTTGCCTTCAATCATGAACCATGGTTGTGGAATGCCAAATGGCATGCAAATGCAAAGAGCAAAAAAAAAAAAATTGAAAAAAATTTGAAAGGAAAACGAAAACAATCAAAGGGTATATCTAACAATGATCAGAACATGTAGTGCATTAAACTGACACATTCATCCTTTTTACATTTCCTTGCCACATCTGAAGTATAATTTCTATTACAGATGATCAGGACTTAAGGTAATGCCAAGTAATGTGAAATGAGACAGACAGCAACTGACATTAGTTCAATTTTACCAAAGCAGATACAATTTATACTAACATCATTTCAAGTATTCTAAGAACTAAACCAACACGGGAATGGAGAAGGGAGATTCTGCCAATTGGGGTGACTGCAATTAGGGCTATTGACAATAGGCAAGAGGGGGCTGGAATTTATTGGAGAAAACTGACAAAAGAACCAAGGTATTGGGAGCAAATAACTAGAGGAGGAAATATGATAGAATGGGAAGGAGCCAAGAATTTATTTGGACTGCAGGTTAGAGATTGCCTTCCCTATCAAAGATTGCTATCAGAGTATAGGCAAAGAGAAAGAAATAGGGGGGACTGAAATGAAAGACCAGCACTGGTAGAGTTTTTAGTGGACTCTAGAAGAGAAGCTGCCATTAACAAAGGAATAATTAGTAATAAAATATTGCATGATAAGTATAAGAATCAATCAGAGGAGGTTAGAAAGGATTGGGAAGAGAGATTGGATAAGTAATTCACAAAGAAACAATGGGAGGATATATGTATGTCTCCCAAATATACAACAAAATCTAGAAGATTTAGGATTTTTGTTTGGAAATGTTTATATAGATATTTTTAGACCCCAAGTAGACTCCAGAGAATTTTTTCTCAGATAGATAGCAAATATTGGAGGTGTGACAGGGAAGAAAGAGGTAATTGGGAACATATTTTTTGGGAGTGCAGTGAGTTGGTGGGCTTTAAAGATTCCCTGCGGGATGCACTGTTGGAGATGCTGGGTAGGCAGATTGTTGTGACAAGGGAGATGATTTTTCTGAGCTATGCAGAATCAGAACTGCTTAGACATGGTAAGGCCTTGCTGTCTCTAATTATGGTGGCTGCCAAAAAAGCAATTACTAGAAAATGGAAATCAAAATCTAAACCAACTATATTAGAAGTAATTAATACAGTAACAGAGATAAAACAACTGGAACTGAGATCTTTAGAAAAAGGTAGGAACAAACTACACAGGAAAAAATGAGAATTGTGGGAATAATACATACAGGGAAGGAATGTGGTTTAAAAGAAGGCAGGACTTAAATGAGCAATGTAATGTTTGACTAAAAATGATTGGGTAGATTATAAGTGATGTATAATGTTTGCAACTGGGAGTTTATCAGCATGGTTTGTGATGTAAAATGCTTGCAACAAGGATTGTGTCGGTGTGATTTGTTTTCCTTTGTGTTATCACAATTTAGAAAATGCCATTTTCATCTCATGCATGCCACATGTTGTTATTAATACTGCAAAAAGTTGAGTTTCCAACAACAGTACATTCATATACAAAAATCTGTCTCAATAGTTATTCTGAGCCACTCACTAAAATTATGTGTAAACTGAATTCAAACCCTGTATTAACTGTTCTTTTTCTCCAAGCTCAATGCAATTACACTTTGAGCCACTGAGATAGGTAGTTGACAGCTCCATTTTCTTCACTCAGTACTATTGCATGGTTGTTACTGTCTTCTCTCGGGTGTATGGGAACCATTTATGATCCCTTGCTTGTTGTAGCATTTCATTTAGAAACTGATGTAAGATTCTAGAAGTTGAGGCCTGTGACACACAATATATTCATTGTGGGCCTGTGAAAGATACCTGTAGGTAGTATTTGTAATGCTACACATACCTTTGTTTCACTGGGATGAGTTGTCCATAATTCCCCTGAGGACTCATGTGAGGTCGGCAGAGGTTGCATATTTCTTTTATTACATCCCTGTCCACCCTGTATTGATGTACAGTTTCTGTATCATGCAGTCCATGATATGTCAAATGGGCTCTGGGCACTCTTTTCCTTCTTGGCCGAGGTCTAGTAGCAGCAGCAATATCAGCAGCACCTTGCACCTATTGCACATACAGATTAATGGTGACAGCCTCAACCCCTAACATTTTTCCTAAATGTCTTTGTGGTTGTTTTCCGAAGAGTATTGGATTTCAGGGCAAAAGGGAACACTGAGTGTACAAGACACTTCATACTTTCCTGAGTAGCTCTGCTATGTTGGATTGGTTAATTAGCATGTAGTTCGACTAATTATGCTTTCATTAGCATATTGTGCAGTTTGCCTGTGTTTAAGGGCATGCACAAAGTGCAGAGCTGTTTAATGAATACCAAATGACAAACTATCTTATGCACGTAGCACTAAGTGCAGATGTTCACAAAGCCAGCCAAATTGTTGGATGCAGAACAGACCAAGAAGGAAATAAACAAAAGTTTAGCTAACAGACTATGAGCCAGCAAACAAAAGGGCACTATGCTTCTCATTCTTTTAATAATAACACTGCCCATTTGGAGACTTTGCCACCAGCAAAACATTTTCTATTGTTCTAAGGGAAAATGATTGAGTAGCAGAGAGAAACAAATAAAACAGAAGCTAATTGGAAGAATCAGGAGTAGTTTGGACTTGAATCATAGACTCATATTGGGGAGGGATGGGGAGGATCAGGAAGAAGACCAATAATATGGGAAATTTATGAATAAATGGAAGACTATAAAGCATCAATCCCATTATATATAGGCACACACATGCAAAATGCATCTTTGTAAGAAGAAATGGCTGCAAGCTACTGAAATTTTGTTGACTGCATTAAACTGGTGGGTGTACTATAAAGCATACATACATACATACATGTATGCATACATGCATACACATATTTCAAGCACGGGCATTAATGCCTTCTAGCTTGCCAATATACCAAAACACTTGTTCCCATAATAAGTGTCCAGGCTGTTCTTAAAAATATCTAAATTAATACTTGCTTTAATGTAATTTGGTAGTCTGTTCCATGTATCAGTTGCTCTGTTAGAGAACCAGTTAGTACACTTCTCATATTCCACTTTATGTCATTAAGATTTAAAGAACACTGAAGGAACTAAAGACGTAGCTGTGAGTAAAACAGTTTTTGTTCTTACTAAATTGTTGTGTAATGCTGTAAACTGCATGTCATATTGCAAAGCAGTTTTGTATTGTGCACAGTCGGGTATTTTACATATGAGGTTGTGGAGTCTTATCAGTGACTGCTATATATGTTAAAAATATTAAAGCAGAAAGTACTTGTAGTTGTAAAGTATCCAGGCTTTGCACTGTAACAAGGTATAAAAGGCTTGATAGAAGCAAGTTAATATATTGCTGTGATCTTGTGCTGTTAGCATGAGGGTGTAAAAGTGCATTGATCACATTACATGTAGAATTAAGATAATAATTCCCCCTGTTTTATAGAGATGGGTATCTACAGTAATGTCCTTCATTTGACTTATAGGCATTTTTAAACAAATAGGCTTGGAAAATATGATAAAATGATGAAAGATATGGGAAATGGTACTTATTGTTGTACTTGCAAAGTCATTAGCTATTTTCCAATAACAAATGCTTCCATTTGGAGACATGAGTTCTACAGGTGCAAGGAAGTAAAACAAAAGATAATGAAACAGTATGTTCTGGAATAAATTTACAAAGATGATTTTATGCATCTGCAAAGTCAATAGCTGTTTTTTATCATTACCAGAAGGGAGATGAGAGGTCTGCGGTGCAAGCAATTAACCATGACAAATCTGAACACTGTCTGCTGAGTGAATGGTACAAAGCACAACGTGGATAACATTTAAAGGCACACATTTAAGAATCTCAATGAAAAAATAAATGAAGTCTGAAACTGCAGAAAGTGAATACTTTATACATGTTGTTAGCAGTCTTCCAAGCAGCATTAATACTTTAATAATTTTAATATAACAGTGCACAATTTATTTTATTTATATAAAGGAAACCATTGCACATTTTCCTATGGCTAAAAGTTAACATTTATTAAAAGTTTTCAAATTGCTTTTCTTATTTGTGAGGGAAATCGAAATAAGAAAATAGCAGACAGCTTTAGTATGTGCTTCAACTGTTTACTGTCAAAATTTAGATCGGCACTTACATGAAGCTGGGAAGGTCGAAAGGCTGTTTTCAAGTTTTCATAATGCCATTCTGGAAAATGTTTGACTCCACATTAGCAAATGGTAGTTTGCATTCACTAATGTGGAATCGACATTCTGATACCAGATCACACTACAGTGGGGATCAGGAAATGTGCCCTTTTCTCATTGTAGTACAATCTCAGAGTTGGAATATATAATGTGCAGGGGGGGGTTTGCCTCCTGCAAAAACGTTACCGGTAACACAGACTTTTGACATTGGAACCTATGGTGTTCAAATGTTAATTCAGTGTTACCATTTCTGAGATTTTGGTAATTCATTATTACCAATTTCAGCAATCCAGTTCAATTAAAAGGTGAAACATTATTTTGATTTTCCATATTTTGATAGTAAACTGCTTCAACATGAGTAACCTTAACTATAGATTAGGTAATGGCTATTGGAAAATATGATAAAATGATGACTTGATGCAATTTTCCTATTTTAGAGGAGTAAACTTAATTTGATGAAAATGTACATAGTTGTGTGTGTGTGTGTTCTTAGTTAAAAAGAAATGATGGTTTTTGAAAATGCATGTTTATTTATTTGAGTGTTTTGACTGAAGCAAGAAGTCTTTAACAATGTAACACAGGTTCGAATGCAGGTGAGAAGAAAGAACTACATAATAGATTAGCCTGCCAAAAATCAATGTGTGTCTCTCAATGCTGTTGGGCAACAATTTTGGAGAAAGCAAAAACAATGGAGTGGGGAACAAAGGCCCAAAAATAGGGACAATTGTTAACTATTGCTATTACAAAATTGATAGAATAACAGAATTTATATTAGCGAACATTTTCTGAAGGGTATGAAGGCTGAAACTCAAATATCAGTCATTATTTAGCGACTTCAAACCTTAATAGCTTTCCAGAAAACCACACACTTTATGAAGAGGTAACCAAATATATGAGGCAAAAATTTGGACTATTGAAAAGTATGTATGCATTTACGTTAAAATATATATTCAAAAGGACTTTCATATATAATAGGTGAGAGTAATGGCTTTCTATCATAATGGCTATTCTGTTTCATATTATCACAGAATGTAAATGGTCTCACAGGTATAGAGAAAAAGTAAAGAGTATTGAATTACATTAGGAAATGAAGGGTGCAACTAGCAATGTTATAGGAGACACATTTGGATAGAAATGAGCATGTGAATTTGACAAAGAAAGGTTTTAGTGACTTCCAAAATGGCTGGACATTGAGTAACAGCTTAATTCTAGCTCTCCCAGTGTGAAACTCAGCAGAGAAGACCAGTGGACTTCTATTTCTGGGTAAATTTCAGTAACTGGCTAGTAATTGCACTGCCTACATGCCAAGAAAAAGAATTACAGAGGACCTTAAAGAAAATCAGCAACAAAATGTGAGAAAAAAAAAAACACTGAATGGGAAGAATACTGCAGCTGTTCAGCAAAAAGCAGTACAAACTCCAGACATGACTTCTAGCAACCTAGTGGAAAGTATAAGACAAGTGCACTGCACACAGACCTGATAAAAAGAAACACTGATGGAGTATATCAACTCAAATAACAAAAGGCTGGAAAAATGGAAGAAGCTTTAAACAGATATTAAGATGAAGTGATAAAACTGTAAAAAATCAGTAGTCAAAATGAAAAAAGGCTGGCTGAATGAGACTGCTCAAGAAGAGCACATAGGGAAAACCTGAGATTTTCTGCTGTACTATAGAAGCTGAAAGGAACAGACTGTATTCATTTTTTGAAAGCATATAATGTTAATGTTTTTTCTATTAATTTCATATAAATGTTCGTATATCCTTTTTAAAATAAAGCCAACTAAGTACTATAATTGTGGCACAAAGGGCTTAGTATACTTAGGGATTTGCACAGGTTGTTCTAGTTTTTACGTCGGGAAGACGGAAAGAACGCTCCGCAAAAGGATATACGAACATTTATATGAAATTAATAGAAAAAAGGAATCTAATGCTTTTTTCAAACATTCCTTAGTATGCCCAAGTATGTCCCTTAAGTTCTTGGTACTGGAGCAGGTTATGCGGAACCCCAGAGGTGGGGAATGGGAAGCATCACTTGAATATAGAGAATTATTATGGCAGATCAAGTTGAATGCGGCCAAACCCCCAGGTATGAATAACACTATCAGTATTAGAAGTGTTTTAAAGATCAGACGGGCGAGGCAGTAATAACATTAAATAAAAGATAATAGTATAGAATACACTTAAGCAGTGTAGTGAGAGCATTGCCAACAGGTACCTAAATTCTGACTTTTAACCTATTTTTAGCCATTTCTGGTTAATTTTTAGTGATTTTTAAATATGATTACGGATTATCTATGCATATGACAAGGAATCACACAAAAATTAAAAATGAGTTGATTAAGTTTTATGACTAATGGTTGCATTTTAAGAGCACTTTAGCAACTTTTAGGTTTACAGCTTAAAGTATTTAAATATTAATATTTATTCAACTATTAATGGTGGTATTATTATTTATATATTTATTTATTTATTCACTATTTCACTACTTTCACGAACAATGTATTTCATAAAGTAAAGTTTATTGAAGATGTTGATTTGGTTAGATGTCCAACAGTTTGTGATTTTCATTAATGAAAATTTTTTTTATATATAAACATATTGTGAGGGTTCGTATTTTTATGCGCAGTATCTATTAATACAGTGGCGCATACATGGAATAGTTGGCCAGTTTAATTTCAAACAGTTTTAAACAGTTTCAAGCAATTTTAATTATTTTAAACACAACAGCTCAATATAATGTATTTTAAAACATTTCATTTAGTATTTAATGCACTGTGCACTTTAAATGTCAATTAATGAATCAATTTTATGTAATTAATTACTTAATTGAAATTTACGACACTATTTAAATTTGCACACATCCTTCAAGAAAGTATCTTGATAAAGCCTGACATTTATCAGGCGAAAGCGCTTGATTTACTGTGTTTTAAAAGTTTTGTTTAGCATCGAATAAAAGTTTTGCTTTGTGGATTATTTGGCTGAGTCAACTAGTCGTGGTGTACAGTATTTTTGGATTTTTTGGATTCACTTTGTCTACTTTCACATCTAACTTATCTAGTGCACACTGCAGAGTTTAGGATAAACCATTTTTTTTTCATCTTACCTTTAAGCATCCATGTGACTAGCACTTGCTCTAATACCTGCTGGAAAGCACTAGGAAGCCTTAAACTGATACAAACACTCAACTCTCCTTGTTAATAAGGAGAAATTAATTGTAGGCACTAAACAGCCTATAATTGCAAAGTACCTTGCTAAGGCAAGGGAAAACAGCTCCTGTACTTTACAAAAAAGCACCAAACCAGGCATGTCCAAGGGTCAGTTTCCAGTGATTTCTCCTGTCCACCTGGTGAATCTGGGCATACTGGGGCAATGCAGCAATTGCCTCATGTACACAGACAACCCTCTCCTCCTACCACCCAACACTACAACCTGTGAGAGATGCACTTACATAGCCAAACTGGAAGCAAAGCTCTCTCCACCCAAGACTGTGCTAGACAGTCAAGAGGAGAAGGTTAACACCCACACTACACCTCAGGCAACACATAGCCCTTCTAAATCCACACCACCAACACCCACACATAGCAACTTTAAATCCACATATGGAGACCCTTAACTGTAACCTGCCCAAGCAACAAGGCCTCCAACCAATCACAACCAAAGTGTCACATAGCTCACAACACCAGTGTGCCACCCAGCAACAGCCCCTAAGGCAAGACAACGTACCTAACACTTTAGTCATAGGTGACTCTATAGACAGGCACACCGATGTCCCACTAACCAGGCTGAACAAGGAGAAAATTACAGTCAGCTGCCTTTCAGGTGCCAGGATCCACCACATAATGCATGCACTCAAGTCACTCCACAATAAGTACAAATATGACTCTGTCATTGTCCATGTTGGAGTGAATGACTTGAGACGTACCTCCCTGGACTACATGAAAAGAGACATGGAGGAGCTCTCAGATCATGTGGCCCAGGCAGGTATGACCCTAGCCCTGAGTAGCATCCTACCTTCACACAGAATTATACCACAATATAAGGGCAAAATGATTGACTTCAACAATTAGCTAAGCTTCTGGTGTCATTCAAAGGGGATCCAGTATCTGTCTGGCTGGGACGACATGATCGACAGACCACGATGCTTTGCCAGAGATGGTCTGCACCTGTCGCCCCTGAGATTCAGATTACTGGCTAAGGCTCTTACCACCCCTATAGTGCCTTTTTTAGGCAAAGTTCAAAGGACAAAACCACCACCGTAACAGGTACAAGCATGCAAATTCCGAAGGTAATGCTACTCAATACTAGAAGTCTAAACCTCAAAATGCACTCTCTCGAGGCACTCCTAAAAATGGAGAACATCAATATCTGTGCAGTAACTGAAACCTGGTTCAAGGCTCCAGAGAGCATCCCTGCAATACCAGACTACAACTCTTACCACACTTTTCGGACACCAAACCAGGACCGAAACACTAAAGGTGGAGGAGTGTCCATATTCACCAAGGATATTCACACCACCAGGCTAGTTACCCAACACAATGCGTCTGAAATTCTCCAGGTGCAACTAACACTACGTAAGACTGCAATCCAAATTGTACTTTGCTACAGATCCCCCACCATGCCGCAAGATTCTCACTACACCTTTCTAAATATACTGGAAAACATTAAGATACAACCAAACACCCTAATATTGGATGATTTCAACTACCCTGCCATTAACTGGGAAAACTACTCATGTACCAAGACCTTTGCCCAACGGTTCTTGGAATTAATAAATTCCAATGCCCTGGATCAACTAATTCATAGTCCCACCAGGGGCTCCAATATCCTAGACATGGTCATTAGCAACATGGGAAATTGATGCTCCACACCTATGGTCACCCCCTCGTTGGTCAGGTCTGACCATAAGCTAATCACCCTCAAAATCCACATCCCACGCCCACCCCCCCAGTAAGGAAACCTCCATAAAAAAATTTTCCAAAGCCAACTTCATGCTACTCAAGTCAGAAGTGACAAACATCATGACACCCATGCAGAAGAAAACTGAAAGTACGACTGCTGAATCCTACACTAAGGCACTGTACGAGCACATCCACTCATGCATGAATCATGCCATCCCAAATAGAACCAAGATGCTCTCCTCCAAAAAAAAGGAAGCCAATCTGGTGGTCCCCTGTCATAAACAAACTTTACAACAAAAGGAAGAAACTGTTGCAGAAAAGAGGAAAATCCCAGAATGCAAAAAACTCCCTTACCAGCCTCAGTAAGAAGCTGAGATCCCTCATAAAATCCACCAAAGCTAGTTATGAAAATAAAATTGTCAAAGATTCCAAAGACAACCACAAGGCATTCTATAACTATGTCAAGAATCTAAATGGTAATGCTCAGATCTGCTCTGAGCTACAACAGAATGGCATTAAATATACTGATCCCAAGGATATTGCCAATGTCCTGGCAGATCAATTCAGTGCCAACTTCACCCCCCTCTCACCCCCTAAATGGCCCATCTCAATACTGGAAGATTGCCAAATTCTGGTAATAACGGCCACACAGGTACAAAATGCACTCTCCAAAGCTAAGAATACAGCATCCATGGGACCAGATGACATTCGGGGCTGTGTACTACATGAACTACAAAATGAACTGGCACCTCACCTAAGTGTCATGTTTAATCATAGCCTCACCTCAGACTTTGTGCCCACTGAGTGGCGCACAGCTACAGTTATCCCACTCCACAAGGGAGGATCCATCTTGGATCCCGGGAACTACAGCCCCATCAGTCTGACAAGCCTGATCTGCAAGGCCATGGAACGTATTATCATGGAACTTATAAACAAAGACATTGGCAACCTTCAAACACTGGACCCCACCCAGTTTGGGTTCGTGAAGGGCCGATCTTGTCTCCTGAACCTGATTGACTTCTTTGAATCAGTCTCCAGAGCCGTGGACGTGGGTAAGGCAGTCCATACAGCCTATATGGACCTCGCCAAGGCCTTTATCACCATTCCCCACTCTGGAATCATAGACTTACTAAGCTGGACATTAATCCCTACATCACTTGATGGGTTGCCAACTGGCTTACTGACAGAACCCACACTGTAAAAGTAGCCGACTCCAAATCCAGCTCCAAACAAGTGACAAGTGAAGTACCTCAGGGTTCAATCCTGGGACCGCTCTTGTTTGGCATCTACTTCTCTGAAGTACAGGCCAACACTAAGGGACTCTGGCTAACAAAGTTCACAGATGACTGCAAACTGGGAGCTATTATTGAATCCCCAAATAATGTAGATACTCTACAAAAGGGCCTTACAGAAACAGATGCTTGGTGCCAGAGCCATGGGCTCAAGCTCAATGCCAAGAAATGTATAGTTATCCCCTTTGGGAAAAAACATGTACCAATGAATTTCCACATAGGTGTCAGTACACTAAACACCAAAAGTGTGATAAGAGACTTAGGGACACAGGTGGACAGTAGTCTCACCTTCGATAACCACATCGCCACAACAGTCAGGAAATCCTTCTATGTGGCACACCTCATCATTAAGGGCTTTTCATCTAGAAAAAAGGAGGTCATTGTCCCACTGTACTCATCCCTCATTAGAGCCATTATAGAATACAATGCTCTGTTTGGTATGTACCTCTCAAGATATGTGCAACAACTGGAAAGGCCACAGAAATACCTCACTAAAAGAATCACAGGCCTAAAGCAGATGCCCTATGCTGACCTCCTTAAAAAACTCCATCTATACTCTGTCACATATCGTCTACTCAGAGGCAATCTCTGCTTAACATACAAGGCCATGTCAAACCCAGAGCTGTTGGACATGCTACACTTAAAGAAATCCAAATCCCTCAGAGCCACACACCCCAGGGATCTAAACCTTGTCATCACAATAAAAAAACATGCTGGAGGGATAGGTTCCTGACCCAGAGACTCCCCACACTCTGGAATTGACTGCCCATACATGTCAATCATGTCTTTGGCCCTCTTCAAAAGGAACCTTGACAATTGGATGGGAGAAAGGAAATTCACCCCAGGGATCACATCAGTCACCCTGCTAGACATGGGTCCAGGGAAGTAAATAGTGTGGGAAGAAATAGCCAGGGAATTGTTATGGCTAGGCTTGTATAGTCCCTAGGGCTGATAGCCTAGTACCAACCTATGAACCTATGAACCTTCTCCTTGTTCAGTTTTAAGAAATGTAGGCAATGAAATGTAAAAAAAAAAAAGAAAAGAAAAGTCTGGTCAAAAGAGCATGACAAAAGAAAAAAGGATGTCCTTTTTTTTCCTGATGTCCTTGTTTTAAGAGAAAGTAAGTAAATGAAAAAAGAACATTGAATATTATAAAGCTTTTCTCTAGAAAATAAATGTATGCTTAGTGGCAACCCTGTATCTGGTTCCTCATGTCTTCATGGAGACAATCTGATCAAGAAAAATGGCTAGGAGATAATGTTTTCTGAAAGCATTTAAGTGTCCCAGCTGGGAGAGCTATAAAGATAAGACAAAACTAGACAGCACTTAGTAGAACACAGGTTGTACCATGCATCTTAACATGTATAACCTTTTGCTTAGGTTAACTCAAATCTGTTAGTGTGGCTGTCAGTTTGGAATACTTGATCCTCTTAGGAAGGAAAAACTTCAATATTTGAAGATGCATATAATTTTGTGGGTTAGTATTAAGTTAAAATGTTTTAGGTGATATTGGGTGTGTGTTTTTTGAGGGATTTCAATAAAACATAATGTTTTGTGGGATGTAACACAGGTTTAAATGGATATGACAAGAAGCAATTGTATAAAAGATCAACAAGCCAGACAGTGTATACATGTAACACAAAAGCTGGAACTAGACACTTGAAAAAGCTGTTACACATAAAAAGTGGGAATAATAGCTTTTAAACACAATGAAGCTTTCTGTAATGTCTTTAAATGTTAATGGTCTCACAGATAAATATGAAAAAGAAAGATTAGTGAATTATATTAAAAAATGTAGTGTGCAAAAAGCTATACTACAGGAGACACACTTGGGAAGAACTGAACATGTGAATTTAATAAAGAAAGGTTTTCAGGATGGTTATTTAGTGGAATACTTGGGAGAAAGGAAAATAAGTGCAATAATATTAATTACAAAAGGAGCTCCAATAGTGATAGAGGAAGATAAAAAAAATAATAATGGTAAATTTGTAATACTAAGGGGCTATTGGCAAATTAGGAGGATTATACTGGCATGTATTTATATTCCACCTGAAACAGCTATGATGGAGCTTAAGAAAATTCTCGGAGAACTAATCAGCTTTCAGCAAGGAATGTTATTTATAGGCTGAGACTAGAACTTGATTTGCAGCAGTGAAGATGTGTCAGGGGGCCCAGAAGGGAAAATATAAAAAAGGAGGGTAGAGTTTTGAAGAAATGTATGAAAGTATTTGGCATGAAAGATGTGAATTCAGTACTAGGAGTTTGGGGGGAATTTACATATTATTCTCCAAGATACAAAGACTGGGCTAGGCTAGACAGAATTTACATTTGCCAGGAATGTGTGCATTTAATTGAAGGGCTTGATATACACCAAATGGATCTATATATTATAAGCATGAAAGATAATTTGGCGAACGCAAGAAGATCGACATATAAACATCAATCTACGAAAAGAGCAAAGGATGGAAATGCCAAAAGACACAACGCCGAACAGATTCCCGGAAAGACCAGCGCCATACAGGTAAGTAAAACCAAAGTAAACAAACACAATGAAAACACTTTTATAAACATTTTTGCAGGGGGGCAAGCCCCCCTGTGCCCCCCACACACCCCAACTTATATATACCAACTCTGAGACCGCTCTACAGTAGGGAAAAGGATATATTTCCTCATCCCCACAATCACCCTGCTGGCCAGGGAAATCCATTCGACTTTGTGTCTTTCGGCATTTCTGTCCTTCGCTCTTTTCATAGATCGACGTTTATGTGTCGATCTTCTAGCATTCGCTGAATTCATCTTTCGTCGTTCTGATATAGACCCACTCCAAATAACTATTTCAGATAATGCCCCAATAATAACTAAAATATAAACACAGGGTAGTGAAATAAAAATGAGACACTGATGCCTTACTACCTATTTGTTGAAAAGAGAGGAATTTAAAGAATCGTAGTGGAAATTATTAAGGAGCTATTAGAAAAGACAGAAATTTCTTCTGAAAATATAGCTAGTGAATGGGATAAAATTAAAGTGGGGTTTAAAAATAGGGAGGAAATAAAAGAAAGGGAGATATGGTTAAGAACTAACAAGAATTATTTAGAGGGACTGACAAATGTTAAAGTATTGCAGAATGGGAAGAATCTCATAGCACAAGAATAGGAGCAATTGCAGAATGCTAAACAGTAAATAAGGGATTACCTTGATAATATGCATGAGTTTAGAAAGATTGCTGTTAAGCAACTGTTTTTGATAATAACTCTAGAGCACAAAAACTTTCAGAACAACAACTCAGGCAACAGAAAGTAGAATGGATTGTCGCTAAGCTTAGGGAGCCTATAACAAGGAAGATAACAAAGGATCCTGTAGAGGTATTAGAAATATTTTGGAAATTCTATGAAAGTCTGTATAAAGCAGAGAAATATAGAAATCAAGAAAAGGAACAAATGGAAATGTTTATGGAAGAATTAAATATGACAAATTTATAGGTAGATGAGGCTCAATTACTAACAGGATAGGAGGACATGAGATAAAATTGGTGATGTATAATCAAGCTACAGGAAAGTCCCCAGGAATAGATGGTATTCCTGTGGAAGTTTGGAAGCTAGGAGGAAAAATCTGATAAAGATCTGGAAGGTTTTGTTTAACGGTATTTTAAGAGGAGAAGCACCAACATCCTGGAAGAAAGCTGTGGTAGCTGTAATACGTAAAGAGGGTAACGACCTATCAGATCCAGCTCCATACAGGCCCATTTCAATACTAAACCATGATTATAAAGTGTTTATGTCTATAATGGCTAAAAATGGCAAAAAAGGATGCCAAAATTGAAAAATATGGATCAATGTGGTTTTGTGAAGGGGAGGCAAACATTTGACAACATTAGCAGAACATTGGTGATCCAGAGGGAAGCAGAATGTAAGAAAATACCACTGATGTTGGGGGGTCTTGATGAAGAGAAAGCATTTGACAGAGTAAGCTGGGACTTTGTGAACAGTGCAATAGAAGCATTTGCATTCCCCTGATAAAATTATAAGGTTGATTAGGAGGATATGTGAGGGATCGGAGGCAAGAATTAAAGTAGGTGGGTTTATCTCTGATAATTTCTGCTTGAGCAGAGGAACTAGACAGGAGTGTCCTATTTCCTCTTTGTTATTTACATTATATTTAGTACACTGGCAAAAAATAAGGGACTAAGAAATTCAAGGATATAATTGGTATGGTAGTCAAAAAAGCTGGCTCTATTTGCAGATTATATTATTTTATACCTGATAAAACCAGAAAAGGACATTTCAGTTATTGTGGACATTTTGAGACAGTTTCAAATCTTTTCCGGTTACAAAATTAATGACGCTAAAACAAAGGCAATAGTGGTAAATTATGTACCCACACATGAATTGGTTCAGCAATATCCACATTTATGGGTACATACTAAAATGAAGTACTTAGGAGTATGGATTAAAACACTTTTCTGGTGTAGCAACTAAAGATATGTGGGAAGAGACTAAATAAAAGATAATACAAAAACGGAGACATTGGAAACCCTGTTATATAGATATAGAAACTAAGATGCAAGCAGTTAAAATGTTTTTAGTCCCTTTAGTCTTATACACAGGTCAGGCATATTTTTATCAACCAGAGGAGAAGTTGTGGATAGCAATTAATAAAGAGCTGAAGGATTTTATCTGAGAGAGGAATATGGCAAGAATCAAGTGGGATAAGATGATTCTTCCACTAGAACAAGGCAGATTGGGATTACCCAATTTAAAGGGGTATTTCAGAACTGCAAAGTTAAAGCCACCATACATAGCACAAGCAGAAATCTATAATTCAAAGTAGAAAGGGGTGATGATGAAACCGGGGGAAACTCAAGAAACAAGGAGAGACTGGGATTTTGGATGCAGACCTTCAAGGAGAATAACAATAATCATACAGAATATTATACTCATAAAGCAGGAGAAAGCATTCAAGAACTAAGCCAACATGGGAAACAAAAAGAAGATTCTACAAATAGAGATGACTGCATTTAGGGATACAGACAATAGGCAAGAGGGGGCTGGAATTTATTGGAGAAAACTGGCAAAGGAACCAATGTATTGGGACCAAATAACTAGAGAGGGAAAAGTAACAGAATGGGAGGATGCCAAAATTTATCTGGACTGCAAGTTAGAGATTGCCTTTCCTATCAAGAATTGATATCAGAGTATAGGAAAGAGAAATAGGGGTTCCTAAACAAAAGACCAGCACTGGTAGAGTTTTTAGTAGAATCTAGAACAGAAGCTGCTGTTAAAAAAGGAATAATTAGTAGACCATCTAAAATATTACATGCTAACTATAAAAATCAATCAGATGAGGTTAGAAAGGATTGGGAAGAGAGACTGGATAAGGAATTCACAAAGAAGCAATGGGGAGGTATATGTATGTCTCCCAAACATGCAACAAAATCTAGAAGATTTAGGATTTTTGCTCGGAAATGTTTACATAGCCATTTTTATACCTTACATAGATTCCAAAAAATTTCCTCAGGTATTTTCCTCAGGTAGACAGCAAATGGAGGTGTGATCAGGAAGAATGTGGTAATTCAGAACATATTTTCTTGGAGTGTAATGAGTTGGCAAACTTTAAATATTCCCTGCAGACTACTCTATCAGAGATACTGGGTGAGCAAACTGGTGTGTCTAGGGAAATGATTTTTCTGAGCTATGATACAGAATTGGAATTGTCTAGACAAGGTAAGGCCTTGCTGAGTCTAATTATGGTAGCTGCCAAAAAAAAACAATTATTAGAAAATGGAAATCAAAATCTAAACCAACTGTGCTACAAGAAGTAAATATAGTAATAGAGATAAAACAACTGGAATTGGGATCTTTATGAAAGGGTAAGAGCAAATTTCATAGGAAAATGGTAATTGTGCAAACAATGCATACAGGGAGGAATGAGGTTTAAAAAAAGGTAGGATTTGAATGAGCTATATAATGTTTGACTGACAATGATTGGGTAGCTTATAAGTGATGAATAATATTTGCAACTAAAAGTATGTCAATATGGTTTGTGATGTATAACTCTAGTGACTAAGATCATGTCAATATGGTTTGTTTTCATTTATATAAATGTATGATTGCCTATGTCATAAGTGATAATTTAACAAAGATGTTTCTTGTTTAAAGAGAAAAAGAACGTTTTTTTGGGATGGACATTTAGCAGAATATAGGGACAAAGGAAAAGAGGGAAATTAATACTGATTGCTAGTGGGGCTCTGATGGTGATAGAAGAGGAAAAAAACACAATAATGGATGATTTATGATTGTAAGAAGCTATTGACGAGGGAGGAGGATTATGCTAGCATGCATTTATGTTGCACCAAAAATGTTATTAAGGAACGTAAGCAAATCTCAGGAGAAATAATCATCTTTCAGTAAAGAATACCATTTTTGGTAAAGGACAGGAACTTGTTTTGCAGTTGTGAAGATGTATCAGGGTACCTAGATGGGAAATATAATAAAAGAGGGTAGATTTCTGGATAAATATATAAGGCTATTTATTATGGAAGATGTGAATTCAGTAGTAGGAACTCAGACAGAATTTACACATTATTCTCCAAGGTACAATGATTGGGATAGACTGTATTGAAATTGCACTTCATAGGAGCATGTGTATTTAACTGGAAGGTTTGACACAAATCCAATAAATAATTCAATTGATGCACATATCCAAACCCAAAGAAATGCCTGGAGCATCTCTCCCTGGGCCTCCACTGAAAATAGGCTCTGTCCTAGTTGGACTTTCCCGGTCAACAAAATGACAAAAAAAATATAGAAACTAAGATAAAGATGTAAGGTAATGAAGTAAAATGAGGCACTGGCACTTTCCTATTTAGCTTTTAAAAAAAGAGTAATTTAAATAATGGTTAGTAGAAATTATTTGAGAGTTATTGGTGAAGCTAGACATTTCTTTAGAAAGGTTAGCTACTGAGTGGGACAAAATAAAAATGGAGTTTAAAATAGGGTTTTAATAAAAGAGAAATAGATATGGTAAATAGGTGATAGGAGATATTTAGAGAGGCTGACAAAGGTTAAATTATGCAGAATGAGGGAATCTCATAGAAGAAGAAGAAGAAGAAGTGGAGCAACTACAGAGTGATAAGGGGAAAATTAGGGAGCATTTTGATGATATGCATGAGTTTAGAAGAGTTGCTGTTAAGGAACTATTTTTGACAACAACTCCAGAAAACAAAAACTTTTTGAACAATGACTTAGGCAATGGAAAATACAAAAAAGAGTTGTCTCCAAACATAGGGAGTCTAATTCAAGAAAAATAACCATAAATCCTAGATATTGTTAGAGATATTTTATAAATTTTATACACATTTATATAAAGCAGATGAATTTGGAAACAAAAAACCCATAAATGGAAATATTTATGGAAGACTTAATTATGTGAAGGTTAATGGAAGATGAGGATCAACAATTAATAATTAAAATTGGAATAGATGAGATAAAGGCAGTGATGTATAATCAATCAACAGGAAAGCCTACATGGGAGAGTCTGCATGCCCTCCCTGTGTTTATGCAGGTTTCCTCTGGGTGCTCTGGATTCCTCCCACATTCCAAAGACATGCACAAGGTAGATTGGACACTCTAAACTGGCCATAGGTATGAGCATGCATATTAGTGTTTGGTATGGAAAACAGCCATGGCAGGGCTAACCACCCACCAATGGGAACCTTGTCTCTAGCTGATTGTTACTGTTGAAGCAACTCTCTGACCTCATGTGGAAAAATGGAAGAAAGGATTGTGGATGGATGGAGGGGAAGCCTACAGGAACAGATGGTATTCTTGTGGAAGTTTGGAAGCTGGGAGAGAAGAAAGTAATAAAGATCTGGAAGGTTTTGTTTAAATACTAGTATTTTGGAAGACAGCTGTGGTGGCTGTATTACCTAAAGACTGTAAACAGCTGCAGACCTTTCTTCATATAGATACATTTTAATTTTAAACTGTCATTATAAAGTATTTATGTCTATACTAGCTAAGAGAATGGCAAAGGTGTTTCCAAAATTGATATGTACAGACCAATGTTGCTTTATGAAAGGGAGGCAGACATTTGACAACCTTAACAGAACAATGATGACCCAGAGGAAAGCAGAAATGTAAGAAAATACCACTATTGTTGGTTTGTCTTGATGCAGAGAAAGTATTTGATAGATTCAGATGGGATTTTATAAGTAGGACAATGGAAACATTTGCATTCCCTGACAGAATAATAGAGTCAGTTAGGAGGATGCATCTATTTATGTATTTATGTCTTTTCTTGGTTTCTACATTCCCCTGCATTATACACATTTTTACCAACTTTCTGAAAAATTTCTGTTGCCACTATAGGGTCTCTGTTATTTTTTTCTGGCATAGGCTCCCTAATGTCAACAATCCTTTCAACATTTTGTTGCCTAAGTTTTTTGTGCTCTGGGGTTTTATCAAAAACAGTTGCTTAATAGCAATCTTTTAAAATTCATGCATATTATCTTTACACCACCTTGTTTTCCCTTTAGCACTTTTCAGTTTCCTCTGCATGTTTTGTATGTCCATGACTTTTTCTTTTACTTTCATTTTTAAGTCTATTTATGGACAATTTCAGGCCATTAAAGCCAAACTCCTCTAGCTGTGGACATGCATATTTCTGCCTTCTTTGACATCATCTGCACAACATAAGAGGAATGTTTCACCTTTGGAAACACAGGGTTGTCATACCCAGCTGATATCCATAAACATTAGGGTGTCTACAAAATATCCGAACTAACAAGCTAAAACAAAGAGTAAAATGGTCACACAGATAACCAACTGGTTAAAAACACAAAAAGAAAAATCTAGCAAAGCTAGACTTCTGTGTAATACCTTAAGCCTCTTGCATCAGAGGCCTCATAGGACATATGCAAATCACCCTTTGAGGATATCAGGTGTTTCAGCTAAATGGCAATTCTGAATGTCCATGACTTTTTCTTTTACTTTCATTTTTAAGTCTATTTATGGACAATTTCAGGTCATTAAGGCCATTAAATCAGCTAGGTATGACAACCCTGTGTTTCCAAAAATCAAACATTCCTCTTATGCTGTGCTGATGATGTCATAAGAAGGCAGAAACGTGCATGTCCACAGCTAGAGGGGTTTGGCTTTAATGGCCTGAAATTGTCCATAAATAGACTTAAAAATGAAAGTAAAAGAAAAAGCCATGGACATTCAGAATTGCCATTTAGCTGAAACACCTGATATCCTTAAAGAGTGATTTGAATATATTCCATGAGGCCTCTGATGCAAGAGGTTTAAGGTATCACACAGTTAGAAGTCTAGCTTTGCTAGATTTTTCTTTTTGTGTTTTTTAACCAACTTGGTTATCTATGTGACGTGTTTACTCTTTGTTTTAGTTTCTTCTTGTTCTGTGAGATTCCTATTTTTCTGAAATGCTTTTTTAAACACCGTTATTAAATTATCACTTTTGACATAGACACACATGCTATACAAACCATATTAACATTTTTAATTTCCATGAGATGTACATTACTTTATATTTTCTTTCTTTTTAACAGATGTGATTTATTCCACCATTACATAACTTGCTCACTTCCTGCCTTCTCTTAAACCTCTCTCCTCCTTCTGAACATTATTCTGCATGTATTCCTCCCACAATTTCCATATATTTTATGTGATTTGCTCCTTCCCTTTTCCAAAGATCCAAGTTCCAGTTCTTTATCTTACTTTATCCTTTGTCAGGGATATAGGTAATTGCTATTACTTCTTTCCTACATATCTTTTTCTTTTATTTCTACCCTATTTGTGAACTACTTTTTATTTTATCCCACTCACCAGCTATCCCTTCTGAAGACTTTTCAATCTTTCCTAATAATTCTTGAATAATTTCTACTACCCATTCCTTACATTTCAATCTTTTGAACATGTAAGTTGGAAAGTGCCAGAGTCTCATTTTTACTTCATTTACCCTGCATCTTTATCTTAATTTTTATTGGTGTATAATCTAAAATAGTTATTGAATATGTGTCAAAGTTTTCAGACTTCCAAGATGGCTGTATGTTGAGTAACAGCTTAATTCTCTCTCTCCCAGAGTGAAGTTAGAAACTTAGTAGAAAAAGCCAGTGGCCCTAAACTTCTGGGCAAATTTCAGTAACTGGCTAGTAAGTGAACTGCCTGGATGCCAAGAAAAAAGAAATACAGAGGACATGAAGGAAAATCAGCTACAAAAGGTGAGAAAGAAACATTGACTTAGAAAAGTACTGCAGCTGTTCAGCAAAAAGCAGTGCAAGCTCCAGACATGACTTCTAGTAACCTATAGGAAAGTACAAGGCAACTGCACACAGACCTGATTAAAATAAATGAAACACTGGTGGAGTATATCAACTCAAACAACATAAGGCTGGAAAAAATGGAAGAAGCTTTACACAGATACTCAGATAAGGTGATAAAACTTAAAAACTTAGAGGTTGAAATGAAGAAAAGGCTAGCTGAATATGAAACTGCACAAGGAGAGATGTTTCAAAAATAATAAAGTTAGAGGACAGAGAAGATAGGGAAAACCTGAGATTTTCTGCTGTACCAGAGAAGCTGGAAGGAACAGACAATATTAATTTTATGAAAGCACAAATAAGCAACTAGACTGGTATTCCACAAGAGAAATTGTTAATTGAAAGGCTACATCATGTATATGTTCCAAACCTGGCTATAAGAAAGCAACCTAGACCTTTAATAGTAATGATGTAATCTTGCCAGCAGAATGAGTTGAATCTGACAAAACTGTGGAAGAAGGACAACATGGTAAAAGTGGGAGACAGCAGAGTATTTGTGGAGAATGACTACTCATTACTCATTATACACCAGGCAGAAGAGGAGTAAATGTATTCATTATTCAGGGAATGTTGAGAAGCAGGCATGTGATTCACACTGCTTTACCCATCTATTTTCAGAATATTTTTCCCTGGAGGAACAAAATAATTTTTTGATGAAGTGCATACTAAGGAAGAACTACAAAAGTCTGTCCAACAAAAAGATAACTGTGAAACAGAAGAAGATTCTGCTTCTTGTTCTTCTGGTAATAAAGACCACAGAGAGACTGTGCCAGTAAAACGTTTCCCAATGTTTCAATGGAAAATGCTTGAGAGAAGGAAAAACATGATTCAACTAGAAGAGTTGAGAATATGTTGGAAATGAAGCAGAGACAGGACTTGGGAGATGGAGATGAACAGGAATCGATCAAGAAAATCTGGAAATATTGGACTTGGTTAAACTTGCAGTGGACTCTAAAGCATATGCCCTACTTCATGCCATTAATGTCTGGAGAATAAAACTGTTGCTTGGAAATTGACAAATGTGGGATTACAAAGCAATAATTATATTTGTGAAACCTGACAGAACAAGAACATCTGGAAATATTGGACTTTTTTTGGACTTTGCTAAACTTGTAGGCGACTAAAGCATATGCATAACTTCATGTCATTAATGTTTAGGCAAAATACTTAGGAGAGGGGAAGAGGAGGGAGAAAGTTAACTACACACAAACAATTTTTTTCTTAATGGTACTATTTTAATAGTGCATGATTTTCTTTGCATGCTATAAAATAAAGTTTTCTCAGTTATTTGTAAGTGTAATGGGGATACTAATGTAAATAGGTGCTCTTGTTTTTTTTTCTTTCTTCCTTCTTTAATTATTCTTCTCCGTTTTTTAAAAAACGTAGGCAATTTAATATAAATAAATAATAATAATAAGAAAAATCTGGTTAAAAGCATGACAAAAGAAAAATTAGTGTGCCTTTTCTCATTTTTCCATAAGGAAATAACTGGGTTAAGGTCATTGGCTTAATTTGGTAACAGGTTTTAAGAGAATATTACATATTATAAGGTTTTTTTCCAGTAAACAAATGTATGCTTGGCAGTTTTGTCTTGGTTCTCATGTCTCTAGGAGACAATCTGATAAAGAGAAATGGCTTGGAGAAAATGTTTTCTGAAAGCATTCAAGTGTTTTCCCAGCTCAGAGAACTATAAAGATAAGACAAAGCCAGACAGCACTTAGTAGAAGCACAGTCTGTACCATACATCTTAGCACGGATAACCTTTCTTTTGGGTTATCTCAAGTCTATGTGTGCAGCTGTCAGTTTGGAACATTTGTTCCTACTAAGAGGGTAAAACTTCAATATTTGAAGATGTACATAGTTTTGTGTGTTATTATTAAGATAATATATTTTAGGGGGACTTGGGGGGTGTTTGTATTTTTGTTTGAGGGTTTTCAGTAAAACAAAAAGTTTTGTAAGATGTGACATAGACTCAAATGGAGATGACAAGAAACAACTATGTAAAAGATTAATCTGCTAAACAGTATATGCATGTAAACAAAACCTGGAACTAGAGATTTAACAAAAAAGCTGTTATACATTAAAGGTGGGAATAATAACTTTTCAAGAAAATGATGCTTTCTATAATGTCATTAAATGTCAATTATCTCATAGATAAATACAAAAAAGAAAGAATAGTGAACTTGGAAAGAAATGAACATGTGAATTTGTTAAAGAAAGGTTTTCAGGATGGTTATTCAGTGGAATACCTGGGACAAAGGAAGAGAGGATTATTTACAGTATATTAATTGCAAGAGGAACTCCAATATTGATAGAAGAAGATAAAAACGATAGTAATGGTAGATTTGTAGTAATAAAGGGCTACTAGCAAGGAAAGAGGATTACATGGGCATGTATTTATATGCCACCAAAAACTGCTACAATGGAGATTAAGAAAATTCTGGGAGAAATAATCAGTTTTCAGCAAGGAATATTACTTATAAGTGGGGACTAGAATTTGATTTCCAGAAGTGAAGATGTGTTGGGGGGGCAGAAGGAAAATATAACAGAGGAGCATGGATTTTTGAAGAAATTTATGAAAATATTTGGCATGGAATATATAAATTCAGCACTAGGAATTTGGAGTGAATTTACATATTATTCCCAGAGATACAAAAACTTGGGCTAGTCTAGACAGAATTTACATTTCACAGGAATATGTGCATTTAATTGAAGGTCTTGATACACACCAAAAAGTATTTCAGATCATGCGCCAATTGTTTGTCTTTTCTGCTTTTCCTGGTTAGGGGGTCGCCACAGCGGAACTCCGGTCCACTAATGATTGGCAGTAGAATTTTTTTATGGTGCCGAGTTGCCAGCCCAGCGCCCAACCTTCAGCGAAGGCATGCCCATTCATGCATGTCTTTTGGAGGCCACACGACCATGGGGAGGACATGCAGACTCCACACAGAAGGCATTCCAGCCATGAATCGAACAGGAGAACCTCTTGCTCTGAGGCAACAATGCTACTGCTGTACCACCATAATAACTAAAATATAAACACAGGGTAGTGAAATAAAAATGAGACACTGATGCTTTCCACCT
Organism: Protopterus annectens; assembly: GCF_019279795.1. Lineage (NCBI taxonomy): Eukaryota > Metazoa > Chordata > Ceratodontiformes > Protopteridae > Protopterus > Protopterus annectens. Next base: position 1,552,225,636 of record NC_056725.1, on the reverse strand, counting down.
ATCTGTTGAAAAGAGCAGAATTTAAGGAATGGGTAGTGGAAATAGTTATTGGGTGGGTATCAAGACCTTCAATTAAATGCACACATTCCTGTGAAATGTAAATTCTGTCTAGCCTAGCCAGCTTTTTATATCTTGGGGAATAATATGTATAGTCACTCACAACTCCTGTTACTGAATTCAGATCTTCCATGCCAAGTATTTTTATAAATTTCTTTAAAAATCTACCCTCCTTTGTTATATTTTCCATTCTGGCCCTCCAGACACATCCTCACTGCTGCAAATCAAGTTCCAGTCCTCACCTAAAAGTAATATTCCTTGCTGAAAACTGATTATTTCTCCCAGAATTTTCTTAAGCTCCATTACAGCAGTTTTAGGTGGAATGTAAATACATGCCAGTGTAATCCTCCTCCCTTGCCAGTAGCCGTTTAACACTACAAGTCTGCCATTATTATTTTTTTATCTTCTACCTATATTTGAACTCCTCTTGCAATTAATGTAAGTACTCCTTAATGTAAGTACTCCTCTTTTCCTTTGTCCCAGATATTCTGCTGAATAACCATTCTAAAAACATTTCTTTATCAAATTCACAGGTTAATTTCTTCCTAAGTGTGTATCCTGTAACATAGCTATTTGCACACTACATTTTTAATATAGTTCAGAGCTCTTTCTTGTTTGTATTTACATGTGAGGCCATTTACATTTAAAGACATTAAAAAAGCATCATTGTATTAAAAAGTTATTCTTCCCACCTTTTATGTATAACACCATTTTTGTTTAATGTCTAGTTCCAGCTTTTGTGTTACATGCATACACTGTTTGGCAGGTTGAACTTTTACACAGTTGTTTCTTGTCATATACATTTGAGTCTATGTCACATGTTCTAAAACCCTAAAACCTATTAACTTAATACTAACACAAAAAACTATGTACAGCTTCAAATACTGAAATTTTACCCTCTTAATAGGAACAAAAGTCCAAAATTGACAGCCACACTCACAGACTTGAGTTAACCTAAAAGAAAGGTCATCCATGCTTAGATGCATGGTGCAGCCTGTGCTTCTACTAAGTGCTGATTGTTTTTTGTTTTATCTTTCTAGCTCTCCCAGCAGGGAAACCCCTGAATGTTTTCAAAGAACATCACCTACCTTGGTAAAATCCCTGAATGCTTTCAGAGAACATTATCTATTAGCCAATTTCTCTTTTTTTTCCACGACTAGTCACTCTCCACCAGACTGTAGCCAGTTTCTCTTTATCAGATTGTCTCCATTGAGACATGGGAACCAGGCAGCCAGTTTCTCTTTAACAGATTGTTTCCATGGAAACACAAAGACCAGCTATATAATTGTTACTGAGCTTAAGTATTTGCTAGAAAATAGCCTCATAATACTCAGTGTTCTTCATTGACTTGCTCTCTCTCAAAACTTGTTAATAAATCAATCCAATGCCTCTAATCCAGTCATTTCTTCATGCAAGAATGAGAAAATGTACGTCAGTCTCTCTTTTATCATGCTTTTTAACCAGGCTTTTGTTTATACATTGCAGTGCCTACATTTCTTAAAACTGAACAAGAGGTGAGAGAGAGGGAGTTCCAAGATGGGTGCACACTGAGTAACAGCTTGTTTCTAGCTCTCCCAGTGTGAAAACAGAAACTCAGCAGAGAAGGCCAGTAGACTTGTGTTTATGGGTAAATTTCAGTAACTGGCTAGTAAGTACACTGCCTGGATGCCAGGAATAAAGAAATACAGAAGACCTGGAAAAGAAAACAGCTACATAAAGTGAGGAAGAAACACTTACCAATAACCTATAGGATGATATAAGAGCACTGGTAGAGTTTTTAGTAGAATCTAGGACAAAAGCTGCTGCTAAAAAGGAATTATTAGCAAAGCATATCAAATATTGCTTGATAATTATAAGAATCAATCAGAGGAACTTAGAAAGGATTGGAAAGAAAGATTGGATAAGCAATTCACAAACAGACAATGGGAGGATGTATGTATATCTCCCAAATATTCAACAGAGTCTAGAAGATTTAGAATCTTCACTCGGAAGTGTTTACATAGGTATTTATATACCCCAAGTAGACTCCAAATAATTTTTCCTCAGGTGGATAGCAAATGTTGGAGGTATGACAGGCAAGGAAGAGGTAGCTGGGAACATATTCTTTGGGACTGTAATAAGCTGGCAGACTTTAGGTATTCCCTACAGACCACTCTCTCAGAGATGTTGGGTGAGCAGATTAGACTGACTGGGCAAGTAATGTTTGTGTTATGCTACAGAATCTGAATTGCCTAGATATAGTAAAGCCTTGCTGAGTCTAATTATGGTGGCTGCCAAAAAAGCAATTACTAGAAAATGGAAATCAAAGCCTAGACCAGCTTTACTAGAAGTAGTGAATATAGTACAGAGATAAAACAACTGGAAATGGGATCTTTAGATAAAGGGAAGGAGCAAACTACATAAGAAAAATGGGAATTGTGGGAATAATATATGCAGAGCAGGAACGAGGTTCAAGAGGCAGGATTTGAATGAGCTATATAATGCTTAACTGACAATGAGTGGATAGTTTGTAAGTGATGTTTCAATGGTGCTTGTGATGTAAACTGTTTGCAACTAAAGTGGTATCATTTTGTATGTAAGATTGTCTTTTCATATGTTAAAATTTAATAAAGATGTTTGAAAAAAAAGAAGAGAGAGAAGGGAGAAAGAAAAGAAAAAAGCAACAGCAGCATCTGTTTACAATCCACATTACACTTAGAAATAACTGAAAAATTACTTTATAGCATGTAAAGAAAACATCATGCCACAAAATTGGTACTATTTAAGAACAAAATCTTCACTTACAGTTAAATTTTCTCCCTACTCTTGCCCACCACAAAGCACTTTTTTGAACATTAATGCCATGAAGTAGGGCATATGCTTTAGAGTCATCCACAAGTCCAACAGACTCTGAAAAAGTCCAATATTTCCAGACTTTCTTGTTCTGTCATATTTCGCAAATATAATTATTGCATTATAATCCCATAGTAAGTTACTGGTTTTATTACTGTTCATCTCCAAAATCCTGTCTCTGCTTCATTTCTAATGTACTCTTTCTTCTAGTCAACTCTTATGCTCCCTTCTTTCTCTCCAAAATGTTCTGCTGAAAACTTTGTAAAGGTTTCACAGGTACAGTCCCTCTGGTCTTTATTATCAGAAGAACAAGAAGCAGAATCTCCTGTTTCACACTTACTTTTTGTTGGACAAACTTTTATATTTCTTCCTTAGCATGCACTTTATCAAAAATGATTTTGTTCCTCCAGGGAAAAATACCTTGAAGACAACTGGGTACAGCAGTTTGAATCTCACACCTGTATCTCAACATTCCCTGAATAGTGGAATAAATTTGCTCCTCTTGTGTCTGGTGTACGATGAGTAACCATTCTCTACAAGTACTCTGCTGTCTCCCACTTTCAGTACTTTGTCCTTCTGCCACAATGTTTTCAGAATCAACTCCTTCTGCTGGTAGGATTGCATCTTTACTATTAAAGGTCTAGGTGGCTTTCTTATAACCAGGTTTGGAACATTCACATCATGTGCCCTTTCAACTAACAACTCCTGTTGTGGAATACCAATCCATTTGCTTATTTATGCTTTCATAAAATTAATGTAGTCTATTCCTTCCAGCTTCTCTGACATAGGTGAAAATCTTGGCTTTTTCCTACATGCTCAGTCCTCTAATTCTATTATTTTTTAAACATCTCTTCCTGAGCAGTTTCATATTCAGCCAGCCTTTTCCTTATTTTAACCTCTGATTTTTGCAGCTTTTTCACCTCTTCTGAATATCTGTTTAAAGCTTCTTCCAATTTTTCCAGCATTTTATTTATGTTAATATACTCCATCAGTGTTTTGTTTATTTTAACCAGGTCTGTATGCCGTTGTCTTATATCTTCCTGTAGGTTACTGGAAATCATGTTTGAAGGTTGCTTTGCTTTCTGCTGAATGATGCAGAACACTCCCTAGTCAGTGTGTTTCTTCCTCACTTTTTCTAGCTGATTTTTTTCAGGTGTTCTGCATTTCTTTATTCCTGACATCCAGACAGTGCACTTACTAGCCAGTTAGTGAAATTTACTCATAAACACAAGTCTACTGGCTTTCTCTGCTGAGTTTCTGTTTTCACAGTGGGAGAGCTAGAAACAAGCTAAATGTGGAGCCATCTTGGAAGTCCTCCTATTGTTGGTGGGTCCTGATGCATATAAAGCATTTGACAGAGTTAGCTGGGACTTCATGAGCAGGATAATGCAAGCATTTGCATGCCCTGATAAAATTATAATGTTGATTAGGAGGATATATGAGGGATCAGAGGCAAAAATTGAAGTGGGTGGGGTCCTCTCTGATAATTTTTTGCTTGAGCAGAGGAACCAGGCAGGGGTGTCCTCTCTCCCTTTTGCATTATATTTAGAATCATTGGCAAAAAAAAATAAGGAACTCAGAAATTCAAGGATATAATTGCTATGGTAGTCAAGAAAATCTGGCTCTACTTGCAGACGATATTATTTTATACCTGACAAAACCAGAAAGGGACATTGCAGTGTTGTGGAACATTCTGAGACAGTTTCAAATCTTTTTGGGATACAAAATTAATGAAGCTAAAACAAAGGCAATAGTGGTAAATTATGTACCCACATATGAATTTGTTCAGCAATATCCATATTTATGGAGACATGATAAAATGAAGTATTTAGGAGTATGAATTAAAAATAATTCCAGTGAGGCAGCTAAGGAAATGTGGGAAGAGATTAAAGAAAAGATAGTACAAAAACTGAGAAAATGGTAGCTCTGTTATACGTATATTGATAGTAAGATATAAGCAGTTAAAATATTTTTAGTCCCTTTAGTCTTATACACAGGTCAGGCATATTTTTATCAACCAGGGTAGAAATTGTGGATAGCAATTAATAAAGAGCTGAAGGATTTTATCTGTGAGAGGAAGATGGGAAGAGTCAAGTGGGATAAGCTGATTCTTCTAATAGAACAAGGTGGACTGGGATCACATGATTTGAAGGGGTATTTCAGAGCAATGCAGTTAAGGCTCCTATACATAGCACAAGCAGAAAACTTCAACTCAAACTGGAAGGGGATGATGATGAAACAGAGGGAAGCTCAAGAAACAAGGAGAGATTGGGATTTTGGATGCAGACATTTAAGGAGAATAACAATAATCATACAGAATATTATATTCATAAAGTAACAGAAAGTATGCTAAGAACTAAACCAACACAGTTTTCAAGATGGTCGCACATTGAGTAACAGCTTAGCTTTAGCTCTCCCAGTGTGAAAAGAGAAACTCAACAGAGAAGGCCAACAGACATTTGTGTTTATGGGTAAATTTCAATAACTGGCTAGTAAGTGTAGTGCTTGGATGCCAGGAAACAGAAATACAGCACACCTGGAAAAATTCAGCTACAAAAAATAAGAAAGAAACACTGGTTTGGGAAATTTCTGCAGCTGTTGAGCTAAAAGCAATGCAACCTCCAGACATGACTTCCAGTAACCTATAGAAAGATATAAGACAACTGCAGACAGACCTGATTAAAATAAATGAAATGCTGATGGAGTATATCAACACAAACAAGAAAAGCCTGGAAAATGGAAGAAGCTTTAAACATATATTCAGATGAGATGATAAAGCTGCAAAAATCAGAGATTGGAATGAAGAAAAGGCTGGCTGAATATGAGATTGCTCAGGAAGAGATCTTTCAAAAATAATAGAATTAGAGGACAGAGCACATAGGGAAATCCTGAGATGTTCAGGTATTCCAGAGAAGCTGGAAGGAGTAGACTACATTAATTTTATGAAAGTGCAAGTAAGCAACTGGACTGGTATTCCATAACAGGAGTTGTTAGTTGAAAGGGCATATCGTATGTATGTTCCAAACCTGGCTATGAGAAAGCAATTATACCTTTAATAGTAAAATGCAATCCTACAAGCAGAAGGAGCTGATTCTGACAAAACCATGGTAGAAGGACAAAATAGTATAGGTAGGAGACAGCAGAGTGTTTGTGGAGAATGATTACTTATTGCACACCAAGCAGAAGAGAGTAAATTCATTCCACTTTTCAGGGAATGTCAAGATGCAGGTGTGAGATTCAAACTGCTGTACCCAGATGTCTGCAGTGTATTCTTCCCTAGAGGGACAAAATCATTTTTTGATGAAATACATGCTAAGGAGGAAATACAAAAGTTTCTCCAACAAAGAGTGAGCTGTGAAAGAGAAGGTGACTCTGCTTCTTGTTTTTCTGGTAATAAAAACCACAGATAGGCTATACCTGTGAAATCTTTTCCACTGTTTCAATGGAAAATGTTGGAGAGAAGGAAGGGAACATGAGAGTTGACTAGAAGAATCAAGAGTACTGTGGAAATGAAGCAGAGATAGGTTTGGGAGATGGAGAAGAACAGTAAAAAAACAGTAACAATGTGGGATTACAGTGCAATAATTATATTTGTGAAATATGACAGGACAAGAAAATATGGAAATATTGCACTTTTCAGAATTTGTTGGACTTGTGGGGGACTCTAAAGTATATGCCCTACTTCATGTCATTAATGTTTGGAAAAAATGCTTTGGGGAGGAGAGGGCAGAAAGTTAACTGTAAGTAAAGAAAACATTTTTAATACTACTATTTCTGTGGTGTATGGTTTTCCTTGCATGCTATAAAGTTTTATCAGTTATTTTAAGTATAATGGGAATTGTAAATAGGTACTGCTGTTCTTTTTTCCTTTCTTTCTCCCTTCTCTTTTTCTTCTTGTTCAGTTTTAAGAAATGTGTACACTGCAATGTAAAAGACACAAAATAAAAGCTTGGTTAAAAGAGCATGACAAAAGAAAGAATAATGTGCTTTTTCTCATGACAGGATTAAGGACTTTAGATTGATTTGGTAACAAGTTTTAAGAGAAAGCAAGTAAAACAAAAACAATATTGAATATTAAGAGGCTTTTTCTAGCAAATGAATGTATGCTTAGTAGCAATTGTGTATCTGGCCCTCATGTCTCCATAGAAACAATCTGATGAAGAGAAATTGACAGTCTAGTTTTCATATTTCCATGGAGACAATCTGATAATTAGAAATTGACTGTCTGGTTCTTACATCTCAATGGAGACAATCTGATAAAGAGAAGTTAGTTACAGTCTGGTGGAGAATGATTGCCTGGGGGGAAGAAAAGTGAAACTGCCTAGAAGATAATGTTCTCTGAATGCATTCAGAGGCTTTCCCAGCTGGGAGAGCCATAAAGATAAAATTAAAATCAGTTAGCACTTAGCAGAAGCATAGCCTGCACCCTGCATCTTAACATGATAACTTTTCCTTTAACTTCACTCAGGTCTATGAGTGTGGCAGTCAGTTTGGGACATTTGCTCTTATTAGAAGAGTAAAACATCAGTATTTGAAGATGCACATAGTTTTGTGTGTCAGTATTACCTTAATAGATTTTAGTGGTTATTGAGGTTTGTTTGTTTGTTTGAGGGTGTTCAATAAAACAAAAAGTTTTGTAAGATGTGACATAGGCTCAAATGGATATGACAAGAAACAACTGTATAAAAGTTCAGCTTGCCAAACAGTGTATGGATGTAACACAAAAGCTGGAACTAGACATTTAACAATAAAGGTGTTAAACATAAAAGGTGAGAATAATAACTTTTTAATAAATGATGCTTTCTATAATGTATTTGAATGTCAATGGTCTCAGATAAATACAGAAAAGAAACAATAGTGAACTATTTTGAAAATGTAGAGTGCAAATAGCTATGTTACAGGTGACGCACTCAGAAAGAACTGAACATGTGAATTTAATAAAGAAAGTTTTTTAGGATTGTTATTCAGCATAATATCTCGGGCAAAGGAAAAGGGAAGTATTTATATTAATTGTAAGAGGAACTCCAGTAGTGCTAGAAGAGGATAAAAAGATAATGGCAGATTCTTAGTGGTAAGGGACTACTGGCAATAGAGAAGGATTACACTGGCATGTATTTATATTCCACCTAAAACTACTATAATGCAGCTTAACAAAATTCTGGGAGAAATAATCAGTTTTCAGTAAGGAATATTACTTATAAATGGGGACTGGAATTTGATTTGCACCAGTGAAGATTTGTCTGGGGGGACCAGAAGGGAAAGTATAACAAAGGAGGGTAGATTTTTAAGAAATTTATTTAAATATTTGGCATGGAAGACGTGAATTCCGTAATAGGATTTTGAAGTGAATTTACAGATTATTCCCCAAGATATAAAAACTGGGCTATGCTAGACAGAATTTGCATTTTATAGGAATGTGTTGATTTAAGTGAATGTCTTGATATGCACCCAATAACCATTTCAGATCATTCACTAATAATAGGTAAAATAAAAACACAGGATAATTAAATAAAAATGAGACACTGGGGCTTTACCACCTATCTGTTGAAGAGAGGGGAATTTAAGGAATGGGTAGTGGAAACAAATAAGAAAGTATTCCAGAATAGGGGAATTCTCACTGAACAAGAAGAGGATCAACTGCAAAATGCTAAGCAGAAAATAAGGGATTACTTTGATAATATACACAAGTTTAGAAAGATTGCTGTTAAGCAACTGTTTTGATAATAACAATAGAGGACAAAAACATTTAGCACAATGACTCAGGCAACAGAAAGTAGAAAGGGTTGTCACCAAGCTTAGGGAGCCTATAACAAGGAAGGTAACAAGAGATCCTGTAGAGGTATTAGAAATATTTCAGAAATTCTATGAAAGTCTGTATAAAGCAGAGAAATATGGAAATCAAGAAAAGATACAAATGGAAATGTTTATGGAACAATTAAATATGCCAAGGTTAGATGTAGATGAGACTCAATTACTAATGGTTAGGATAGGAGGAGTTGAGATAAAAATTGTGATGTATAACCAAGCTACAGGAAAGTCCCCAGGAATAGATGGTATTCCTGTGGAAGTTTGGAAGCTAGGAGAGAAAACTTGATAAAGATCTGGAAGGTCTTGTTTAACAGTATTTTAAGAGGAAGAGAAGTGCCAACATCCTGGAAGAAATCAGTGGTAGCTGTAATACCTAAAGAGGGTAAAGATCCATCAGATCTAACTTCTTATAGGCCCATTTCAGTAAACCATGATTATAAAGAGTTCATGTCTATATTGGCTAAATGTATGGCAAAAGTAATGCCAAAATTGATAGATATGGATCAGTGTGGTTTTGTGGATGGGAGGCAAACATTTCACAACATTGACAGAACATTGATGATCCAGAGGGAAGCAGAAATAAAACACCACTGTTGTTTGGTGAGTCTTGATACAGAGAAAGCATTTTACAGAGTAATCTGGGAATTGATTAGTGGAGCAATGGAAGCATTTGCATTTCCTGAAAAAATATTAAGTTGATTAGGAGAATATATGAGGGATCACAGATGAAAATTAAAGTGGGTCTGGTCCTCTTTGATAATTTCTGCTTCATCAGAAGAACCAGGCAGGGGTGTCCTCTTTCCCCTGTATTATTTGCATTGTATTTAAAACCATTGGCAATGAAAATAAGGAACTCAGAAATTCAAGGATATAATTGGTATGGTAGTCAAGAAAAGCTGGCTCTATTTGCAGATGATGTTGTTTTATACATGACAAAACCAGGAAGTGACATTATAGTGTTGTGGAACATTTTGAGACAGTTTCATATCTTTTCTGGATACAAAATTAATGAAGCTAAAACAAAGACAACAGTGGTAAGTTATGCATCCACAGATGAATTGGTTCAGCAATATACATATTTATGGGGACATGATAAAATGAAGTATTTAGGAGTATGGATTAAAATGATTCTGGTGTGGTAGCTAAGGATATGTGGGAAGAGACCAAACAAAAGATAATACAAAAGCTGAGAAAATCAAAGCTTTGTTATATGGATAGTAACATACAAACAATTAAAATGTTTTTAGTCCCATTAGTCTTATACACAGGTCAGGCATATTTTTATCAACCAGAGGAGAAGTTGTGTATAACAATCAATAAAGAGATGAAGGACTTTATCTGGGAGGGGAAGATGACAAGAGTTAAGTGGGTAAGTTGATTCTTCCAGTAGAACAGGGTGGATTGGGATTACCCAATTTGAAGGGGTATTTCAGAGCTATACAGTTAAGGCTCCTATACATAGCACAAGCAGAAAACTATAATTCAAAGTGGAAAGGGATGATGATGAAACAGGGGGAAAGCTCAAGAAACAAGGACAGACTAGGATTTTGGATGCAGGCTTTTAATGAGAATAACAATAATCATACAGAATATTATATCTGCAAAGTAACTGAAAGTATTCTAAGAACTAAATTCAACACAGGAATGGAGAAAGGAGATTCTGCCAATAAGGATGACTTCAATTAGGGATATAGGCAATAGGCAAGTGGGGGCTGGAATTTATTGGAGAAAATTGGTAAAGGAACCAAGGTACTGGGAGCAGATAACTAGAGAGGGAAAGATGATAGAACTGGAAGATACCAATAATTTATTTGGAGTGCATGCTATAGATTATCTTCCCTATCAAGGACTGATATTAGAGTATAGGCAAAGAGAAAGAAATAGGGTGGTCCTAAATGAAAGCCAAGCCTGTTATAGTTTTAGTAGAATCTAGAAAAGAAGCTGCCATTATAAAGGAATAATTACTAGTGCATATAAACTATTGTATAAATATAACAATCAATGAGAGGAGGTTAGAAAAGATTGGGAAGAGAGACTGGATAAGCACTTCATAATGAAACAATGGGAGGATATATGCATGTCTCCCAAATACACAACAGCATCTAGAAGATTAAGACTTTTGCTTGGAAATGTTTACATAGATATTTTTGTACCCCAAGTAGACTCCAGAGAACTTTTTCTCAGGTAGACAGCAAATGTTGGAGGTGTGATGGGGGAAAAAGAGATAATTGGGAACATATTTTCTGGGAATATGGTGATTTGGTGGACTTTAAGGGTTCCCTGCAGGATGCACTGTTAGAGATGCTGGGTGAGCAGATTGGTATGATGAGGGAGATGATTCTCCTTAGCTATGATACAGAATCAGAATTGTCTAGACATGGTAAGGCCCTGCTCTGTTTAATTATGGTGGCTGCTAAAAAAAGCAATTACTAGAAAATGGAAATCAAAATCTAATACCAACTATACTAGAAGTAGTGAATATAGTAACAAAGATAAAACAACTGGAGCTGAGATCTTTAGAAAATGGTAAGAACAAACTACATAGGAAAATGGGAATTGTGGAAACAATGCATACAGGGGGGAGAAATGAGGTTTAAAAACAAGGCAGGCCTTAAATGAGTTATGTAGTGTTTCACTGAAAATTATTAGGTAGATTATAAGTGATGTATAATGTTTGCAAATGGGAGTGTGCCAGTATGGTTTGTTTTTTACTCAGATAATTTTTATTTTCAAACCAATAACTTATTAAATCACTTACGTTGTATTTTAAATAATTCAAATAACTATATACAATATTTACACTCAGTCTGACATAAGTAAAAAAAAATAAAAAACACCATATTTATGAAGCACAGATAATAAATCATAATATACTATTATCAGGAAGAGTCTGATTCCAATTGCAGAGTGTCAATCAATGATAAAACTTTACTCCAGGAATCATTAACTAATAGCTTAGGGTAAATTCTTAGTTCTTTGGTTTGAATCTCCATCAGTGCTGTTTTCTTCAGTAGAGATAAAAAGTCCTCCATGGTAGGTGCTGTATTAGAGTTCCATTTTCTGCTTATGCATTTCCTGGCTGTTGCTAGTATTGTCCATAGTAAATACAAGTTTGTTTTATTCAAGTAAGGACCTCATTTACATTCAATAAAATTAGACTTTTAGATAAAACAAATGATTCTATAAATATAGCCTGCAAGAAGTTATTAATATCACTCCAATATGTTTTGATATCAATACAATCATAAAAAATATGAGACCAATCTGCTCTAGATATCCGCTGACATCTTCAACACAACTCATTTCTGGAGGAACTAATTTTTGCTATTTTATCAGGCGTTAAAAAGGCTCTATGTAGAAATTTCCAGTGGAATATTTTTCAGTACTGTGAGTTAGATGTTAGCTTAATAGAAAGTAAAATGTTTGATTTTTTTCTGGTGATAAGCATAGCGAATGACCTTTAGTAATATATTGTCATTAAGTTATTTTAGATATTTTTTATAAATTATTGTCTATAACAATTTGAAATGACACTCTTGATATTATGATTATTATATATAATTCTAAACAACCAGTTTATTAAAACAAAACAATCAGTTTATGAATTTTGGGGTATTTGTAAAAGAACAATTATTAATTATTCTACAACACTCTGAAGTAGTAGCCAGTCTTTAGATGTTAACTCATAAGATGTCTTTAAATATTGGATATCCAAGACCTTTTGATCTCTACTGCACTGTTGCCAACAAATAACATTTGTGTGTTCCCAAGAAATAAGAACCTTTCTATGTACCCTATCAGAAAAAGTCTTTGTGATGCTAAATGGAATTAATAGATCAAACCAAAGTTTTATATCCATATTTACATTAACAAACTTCCTAAAGACATTAAAAAGATGATTGATTAAATTTAATTTAGTATGCTTTGCTATATTATAGTGTATATTGATACCTAATGAATACCATAGTTTGTTAGCTTTGTCTATTAACGAGAGATTTTTTTTACAAGATAGTTTCATTTGTTAGTATGACACAATGAAACAATTTCCAGTTGGAGGAGTACTCAATGCTTATCCAGTCTATAACAGTTTTGAATATGGATGCTTTTATATAAGATTCAATATCAGGAAAATTTAGTCCTCCTTGTTCCCACAGTCTAATGTGATGTGTGAAAGCAACTCTGTTTCTTTTAGGAAACCATAGAAATTTTAGCAAAAGTGAGTTTATTTCCTTCAGAAAATGCCTCTCAGGAAACATCAAAATAGCTTGGGCTACATACAGAATATTGGGATGTAAAAACATTTTTATCAACTGTAGCCTATCTTCAAAGGTTATAAATATTTTATTCCATTTGTTCACTGATATTTTTATTATATTAATATTATTATAATTAACATTCAATATCTCTTCCATATCTTTTCACAAAATAATTCCTGAATAGTGTAAAGTGGAAACTTGTTTGTCAATAATATGGTATTACTTTTATTTCTTTTTTCCGTTCAATAATAAGAATTTAAATTTTAATTTATTAAAGTGAAGACCTGAGATCTTACAGAATTTTCCCATTAATAAGTCTACTTCCTCTAATACTTTTTTGAATTAGGTAAAATGAGAAGCACATCATCAGCAAATAGCATTATTTTAGAATTGTATTGGTTGTATATGAAGCCTGGCTAACTCTCTCTAGAATGTGTAAAAATCTGTTAACCATCTTACTGTGTAATTTAATTTAATCCTGACTTATGCTCGGGATTAACTCTAACCTGTGGAACTTGTTTAACTTGCTTACTTATGTAATCTCTGTAAATAGTCTGTTTGTAATATGTAATGCTGGTATTATGTAATGCTGTATCTGCTTACCCTTGGAGGTTTTCTCCCTGGGCCTCCACTGAAAATGGACATTCATCCAGTCGGACTATCCCGGTCAACAAATGTAAAATAAATAAATAAAATAAAATAAAATATATATCTATACCTTTTATCTTTGGATTGATGCATATTAAAACAGCAAGTATTTCTATAGCCAATGCAAACAAAATAGGTGACATGGGACAACCTTGTCTAATGCCTTTAGTAAGATGAATAGATTCTGAAATAAAAGGTCCTAAATTAACATAGGCTAAATTATTTTCATAAACATTCATTATAAGTGAACTAAAGGAAGGAGGAACATCAAATATAACTAAGATTTTAAATAAATAATCCACACTTAAAAATCAAAGGCCTTCTCTATGTCCACTCCAACTATCAAAACTTCTTGATTTTCCATATTTAAGGAGACAGTAAGAGTTAGTATCCTTTTACTATCATCATGTGTATGTCTATTATATATGAATCCAGTTTGGTCATTATTAATTATTTTGGATAAAGGGAATTTTATTCTATTATCTATAATTGACATAAATATCTTATAATCATTGTTTAGTAAAGAAATTGGTCTATAGGAACTAAAATAATCAAGTTCCTTATTTTCTTTTAAAATTGGAATAATTCGAGAATATCTCCAAGAAGGAGAGATTATTGCTTGTGTTTGAAATTCAAGTAATGTTTTATGTAATAGAGAAGTTATGGATGTAAGAAAGAATGCATACATGTCTATGATTATAAAGTCTATACCTGGGGATTTATTAAGTTTGATTTCTTTAATCTTGTCTGTGATTTCCTTATGTGAGATAGGTCTTTGAAGATCCAGCTTTAATTCTTCAGGATTTTTTAGATTAGTAGAAATTGCTTCTAGGTTCACTTGATCAATTGAAAAACTTTCATTTTTATAGTGTTCTGCATAATGATGTTTAAAGGTATCCAAAATATCACCTATATTGAAACTTTCTTTTTCTTTCCTTCATGGGATGTTAACAATATTGTTAGCTTTGGATTGCATTTTAATCTTCATAGATAAGTTATGCAAGTGTTTACATGATATAGCATAGGAATTTATTTTTAATCTTTCTAATGCTAGGTTAGATTTGTGAGTTAAAATTTCATTATTTTTTTATTTAGAGCTTCTATTTTAGTTTTATTATCAGAAGAATTTGAATCCTTTTTAGATTTAAATAATAAAAGTTGAGTTTGTATTTTTTGTAAATCCAATTCCCATTCTTTAATTTTATTTTTAAGCAACTAAGGGTTTTGAGATATATATATATATATATATATATATATATATATAAAGTTTTAGTGAATTCCATATCATAACTATATTAATTTCTGAAGTATAATTAGTGTCCAGACAAAAAAAAACTGGAGTTCTGACAGTAACCATGGTTTACATTCTTTCATTTTTGTAATATAAGAAGGAATTCTGGATGTGATGATTAATGATTTAAAATCAATTTGAAATTTCAGAACGAGAGAATTATGATGTGAAAGTGGGCATGCAACTATTGAGAAAGTTGACATTTTTAATACAGATCCCAAGAACCATAAATTTTATCTATTCTATTTTGGGTGCCAAATCAATAATCTTGATGAGAAATTCTTAATGAATTAACTTCTTTAGTATTAAATGTATCTATTAATTTTAAATGCCGCAGTCGATTTTTTTTAGAAGTTTTCCAGTGGAGGATAGACAAAGGTGTATCTTTTTAGTGGTTTCAGAAGTGTCAAAAATACAATTAAAATCTCCTGCTATTATTAAATTACCTTTATAGTTATTAGAGATAAATTATAAATGTTTTTAGCAGTCCCTACTCCAATGCCAGTGAGCCAAAATAAATTTACTAATGTCCATGTTCTATTATTAAATTTCAGTATAATGAGAGCTATAAGTCCATCTTTATGTACATACTTGTATATAATTTCAGGGTTAATAATATTCTTTTTCCATATAATTGTTACTCCTCCGGTCTTTGATTTATAGGAAGACTGAGTTAAAATCATGTATTCATTAGGGTTCCATATATTATTATCATTTATTTTAAAATTAGTTTCTTGAAGAAAAACAATCTGAGCTTTATTTAATTATAAATACCTTAACAGATTAGATATCTTGTTTGGATTATTTAAGCCATTAGTGTTTAAAGATAACAATGTTAGGTCCATATCAGACTGTTTCTGAAAAATAAATCTACTCTGTTAGTCTTTCATAATACACAAGTCTCCTCCATTGACGATAATACTATATTAATTTGTAATATTTTAAGTAATATAGTAAGAAGATTTCTTTTATAGATAAAAGCAAAATATTTATTTTACATTTGTTGACCAGGATTGTCTGACTGAGTTGAGTAGCCCTTTTCAGCAGAGGCCCAGGGAGAAAATCTCCACAATATCACATAAGCTTTAAAATAAAAGACAATTGATTAAAACTAGGTTTTAGAGAGAATAATCAAAATAAGACTTGTCATGCCTAAAGAAAAAAAAAACTTAAGTAATAATATGTTTAATAAAACAAATCTAAAATAAGTATTAACCCATACTGAACATGGAATGAAAATTATTCCTAGTCCAACAGATAAAAATGAATCTGTTAGACTATCCATCATAACATGTCTCCCCATTTCATCTGAGCTCCATAAAAAAAACTGTTTAAGAAGACTACTTTATAAGTATAAAATGAAATATGACATTTTGATTATATGGCATACCAGGATTTATTACCTTCTTATTGGATTAATGTATAAGTCAATGATGCTTATTAAACCAAGAGCAGTATAAATGCATAAGTATTTAATCTGATACGTGATTCAGATGTAAAAAAATTCCCAATTCTTAAAATTTATGTTACTTTATACATCAAACAACCTTTACTAAAGCTTGCTATTCAGTTAGTTGATCTCCAAATTTAAGTCTGAAGCATTCAATGTCTGAACAGTAGACCAATATTATCTGAAGTGCTTTAACAAATTACTCAGTCCTGAGTATTCAGTCCCTCACAGTTAAGTAAAACATGATCGGTATATTTGTATTAATAGTTGTAGTATAGAGTACATAGAATTATAACTATCCTACCCTAGGTAGATTTGGATCTCTTTCCCTTTT
This sequence comes from Protopterus annectens, assembly GCF_019279795.1. Taxonomy (NCBI): domain Eukaryota; kingdom Metazoa; phylum Chordata; order Ceratodontiformes; family Protopteridae; genus Protopterus; species Protopterus annectens. The sequence continues at coordinate 1,552,208,960 of NC_056725.1, read as the reverse complement.
CCTTTTTTTGTTTTCCTTTCTTTTTTTCCTGTTTCTTTTCCCATTTTCTTGCCCTCTTTTTTTCCTTTTATTTTCTTTCCCTTTTCTTCTTTTCCATTTTCCTATCTTCTTCCTTTTTTCCTCTTTTGCTTCTCTTCCTTTTCCCCTCATTTCTTTTTACTTTTCTTCTCTTTTTTCCTTTCCCTTCCTTTTCTTTCCCTTTCTCCCTCTCTCTATTCTTTTATTTTTTGATGAAAGTACTTATTGAGATAAGAACTCAGCCCCTCCCAGCCCAATGAATATTTCTTATATATTCCATATAATATTGGTACAAATAATTATATTAGCTGCTAGTTTATTATTAAATCATAAATTAGATACAAGATCTATAAAATCAAATAAAAGTAAAGCATGTCTCCAATTCACGAAAATGAAATGTTATCAAATGTTAATCTAATTCAAATAAATCTTTAACTATGTATTTTTAAGTAAGTCAATACATTTTCTGCTTAAGGTAAGCATGTTTGCAATGACCAATAATTGGAATAAATCTGGACACAATCATTTAACATGTATGATGCTTTCCTGTTAGTGTCATACATATGTTATTGCCTCTTTACTTACATCTTTAGTAGATCCATTAATATAAATGCAGTTACCTAACTGTCATACCATCAATCACTGTAACTGACGTATAACACTTCAGGTATACCCTATCTTGCTCTTCTAATACATACTGAATTCCTCTCTAAGCAAAACATTAAGATATGTGTAGTAGAATTTCTCATCATTTTTTATATGCCTTTCCCTACTAGAAAGCCATGCGATACAGAGATTGATAGATAATGTGATGTGTTATAAAACAATCAGCAACAGTAAATATTTAAATGTGTATTTGAATAACAATCTAAAACCACTGAGATAACTGATAATTCCAACTTGATCATATGCTGGACATCAGCAATATCAAATTCTGTATTAAGAAAGTGTTAGATTTATTTACAGATTATGATTCATTAATAATGAACCTGCATTTCCTGTTAATAAAAAGTACTAGTATATATTAACAGTTATGCTATCACTGCTCCATCAACTCAGATTCACTCTCACACTGCTAATATTGTTATAGTTTATCTTATAGACTGCCTATGTTATTAAAATATTACTTTTACTACTGTGACATAAACAATATCATTGTCCTAGAATCATCATGAATTGTAGAGATGTACTGAATAATAATACTGTTTCCCAATCTTGTGTCATCTACATGGCAGCATGAAAGCAGATGTCAAATGAGTATGCTCATAGACCATATTTCACCATAAGATGTTGAAATATTTAAAAAAAAAATCTCATTAATTTTCCTGATCCTGTTCCTCTAGAAAGAGGACAACTTCAACATTAAAGTGTGTCTTCATGTAGACAGACTATCCACAAAACAGAAACTATCAAAAGTAATACCACAGAAAGGTATGGCACATCACTTCAAGATATTCTACAAGAAGTCATAAGAAAACTAGCTAATCAAGTTACAGTTATGATTGGGTAAAGAAATAGACTTTGCTGAAGAACATTGACCCACTGGCTGTTTCGCACAGGAATGGGCATGGTGCTCTAAATTGACAAGCAAAAAGCCGGTGAAGCAATATGCAAATGTGGTATGAGTGAGACAGCATGCAGACATGGTAGTGACCTCATGCATACATTACCATATTTGTGGTGCAGCATTTTGTGAATGCTCCCCAAACAGGCCACCTGCAAAAGTGAAGCAAACAAATACAAGACGCACCATAAGCCAGATCAACACCCCCACCAACAGTCACTCGCCAGCAAAAGCAGCTTTGTTGAAGTACATGAAATCCATAAACAGGCTATCCATAAAAGTGAAATAAATAAACATGAGATGCACCATAAGTCAGATGAACACCTCCATCATAACCTGTTTGCTAGTCAAATTATTTTAGAAAATGGTAACCCTGCCCGCACCCCAAAGTGAAACACGTGCAATGTGCTATATAAAATCCAGTCTAGACCACAGTGCAAAGGTTGTTTTAATAGATTTCACAGGCACATGTCTCAACTGTCCCTTAAGGTTGGATTAAAACATTGTTGCATACCTCAAGTGTACATCATCACAAGGAACATATCTTGTTTGGGGTTTTAAAGTTCATGTTTCTCGAAGTTGTTCATTGAAAAGGTCTGTCACACATTCAGTTTTGGGTATTTTACAATGACATTCATAATAAAGAAATGAATCAATAATTCATTAAAAGATCTCTTTTATAAGAGAACCCGGCATTTGTAAGCAAGCCATTATTATATATTACTCATTTTGAAGATGCATGGCTGTGAGCTGTGAGTTGTTGTCCCTCATAAAATACATAACTCTAACAGAGAAGAATTGTTTAATAATGACATAATTGGTAAGTAATTGTCAACCTTATTGTTCAGAAAATGCACATTAATATAAATTATCTTATTCTACAGAGTTCTTACATTGAATACACTATTCTTACAAATATCCTTTACTTTAAGGGGGCAAAGTTTAAGAACTATCTCACCCATCTATTGTACTTACTAATCTTAAAGTGGTCTTACATATGCACATGACCGCCAAGGGAAGCAGGATGCCCTTATGCACTAAGATTCTTTATGATTGGTTAGTAGTTGTAGACTTCTTGTGTTTATATTTCTAAATCTTAAACCACAAGGAAGATTCTTAGTATTAAGCACCCGCATGACAGCTTTATTGTTATGCCTTAATATGCTCAGTGAGTTCTGAGCCCATTACTATTAGGACCAAGAAGATTCATCTCCCATGAAACAGTATAGCTAGTCTCAAAATACAGTAACTCAGACACCAGTAGCAATGTTAAGACTGATGGCCCACAACAACATCTAATAATTAAACAAATTGCAGCACTTACCAAAACACTCAGTGATTGTAAGAAGTTGAAGCTATGCTCACAATAAATATTTATGCAGACAGGCAACAGTAAAAAAATATTTATTTTTGAATGATCTGTGACATCAGCCCATTTCTGGGTGTTGGGTGGGGTTTAGGCAACACTTGCTACTGCATATCTAGTGGGCCAATACTCCCCAACAAAGCCAAGAAGTATGTGTAGATATTATTTTAGCTCACACTTACCCTACTCAAGAATCTCAGATCAACATCAATGTATTTGTGTGGGTCTATATGATTTCTTTGACAGCTTAGGTTGTCGAATGCTTAATGATCAACATCTAAGTGTCAAAGTTTCAAAATTGCGAACGGCCATATAAGCATATTCTTTCCTTGGGAAAGAATTTGCTAGACCATCCGGAAATAAAATTAACTTTTCAACCGAAATATAGTGGGGGACTTCACCCTCCACATCCTCCCTAACTAAATATACCAACTCTGAAATTGCTCTATATTGGGGAAAGGGCAAATCCCCAATAATGGCCAAGCAAATTCTTTCCCAAGGAAAGAATTCGCTTATATGGCCATTCGCGATTTTGAAACTTTGACGCTTAAGTGTTGATCATTGAGCATTCAACAACCTAAGCTGTTGAAGAAATAATATAGACCCATTTGTGTTACAAAGCCCTGGACACGGTAATCATAATATGTACCTCTATGCCACCAGTGAGATAACTGTCCAGTAATCACACAACTCTCTGTTGAAGCCAATCTCTCTCTTTCCCTCATAGTAAGTTCCGATAACCAATCCCTCTCATTTCCTGTGACCATGACAACCATGGTCACAAACCAAATCCAAGACACAGAATAAATCAAAACATCAAGTTAGGCTCGTGGAACATCCCAAACTCAAAAAAACTTCACTTTGCACTCCTAAAGAGACCAGACTCTTTATTCCCTCGTTTTCTTTAAAAAAAAAAAATGTCAAAAGGGCTGAGTCCGACAAGCCACAGAAATGCATATCACTTTGAGGTCTCAAAGTACACAAGGAAATTAGCCTACCAACAAGCACAGCTCTTATATAAAGGGTTAAATAAGTTAAATTAAAATAAAATAAAATCATCAGTTATCACCTAACAACTATTTATAGACAGAAACAGACAGCCAAGCCCAATGGTGTTCCTTGTATTACTATATATAAACACATCTTCATGTCTCAAAAGTACCAAAGTACATTATTATAGGATAGTATGTACCCCCACTGACACTACCACACTATAATAGTTTAGTAGCCATGAAAATTCAATATTAGAGCATAAGAAACCAACAAAGACCCCCAACAAATAAGATTTAATTATCTGCTTTAGCATAGAAAGAAATCAATTAGCAGCACAGCACTGTCACTGAATTTAAATTTGAAATACTTCTACTAGTTGTGTAGTCCTTTTTTTAGCTTTATAAATTCACTTATTTAAGACAAAACTTTACATTTTAATCAATATTCCAGTCACAAATCATACTGAATAGATTCTTTGAGAGATTTAGCAGGAACAGGTATTTTAGATTCAGTTTTTTGTTTTTTCTTTTTAATGTCAGTCCAGGAGTTCTTGTCAGTAGTTCTTTTCAAGGAAGGGAATGACCAGTCCATGTCCTCAGGAAGAGATATAACATTATTATTTTTGATGAATAAGGAGGCTTCTTCTAAGTTGTCGAAGGATCTCATTTCATTTGAATAGAAGATTTTAATTCTGGCAGGAAAAGCAAACTGTGCTTTGATATTATTTTGCTTAAGTAGTTTTAGAAGTGGCCAGGGTTTTTTCCACTGTTCAAATACTCTGGTGGAATAGTCATTGTCAAATCTAATTAAATTTTGATGATATTTTAAAGGACATTTTCTCCAAGCTGTTTTTAGTACCAGTTCCTTGTCCAGTGCTAGGACAAAAAATTTATTACAATTGATCTTGGAGGTATGGAGGATGAAGTTGAAACTGACTTCCCTAAGGCTGTATGTGCCCTTTTAATACCATACGAGAAACCTTCTTTTAGTTCTAAAATTTCAGGAATCCATGAGTTTAAGAATGAAATAATGTCTTCACCTTCAATTTTCTCAGGCAGCCTGAAGATTCTGATGTTGGTTCTTCTCTCTCTGTTTTCTAAATCACTTTATCGAGAAGCCGGGTATTCTGTTTGAGGAGAAATTCTGAGTTTCCTCTTCTTTGAGCCTTCCCTTGATATCCTTCAAGCAAGTTTCTATGTTTGTTATTTTAATATCATGCTGTTGAAGCAATTCCTTAAATACATCTGTTTGTTTTTGGCAGTTCGCTTTGAGATTCTCTAAATTCTCTTTAAAACCACCTATTTTCAAAGACAGTCATTGTAAAGTAGTATACAATATTGTAATTCTTTTTTTAAAGCCACTTCAGAGTGACAATTCATTGAGTTACTCATCTCCACAAGCTATGAAAGTATCCAAAGCAATATTATAGGAAAATATTTATGAAAGTCCACCAAAGTTTTTAATTATATAAATTAGACTTTCAACAACAAATTCTAAATATTTTTGTTAAAAAAATATTTCCTGTATTTTATATTAGTTTTATGGAGCTCTGAAATTATGCTGACTTCAATTGTCCATTCACGCTCCACCCCCCCCCAGTATGGTTTGTGATGTAAAATGCTTGCAAGTAGGATTGTATCAGGGAGGCTTGTTTTCATTTATATCACTGTATGATTGCCTATATCATAAGAGATGGTTTAATAAAGCTGTTTCTTGTTTAAAAAAATGGCAGGAATTGAATAACTTATGTAATGTTGTTTAGGTTGTATGATCTATAGCAATATATGTGAAGTATAATATTTGTAAATGTGAACTTGTTAATACAGTTCGATTACATTTATATAAATTTAAATTTGCCTATGACACAAGTGATAATTCAATAAAAGTGTTAAAAAAAGAACTAAGCCAATACGGAAATGGAGAAAGGAGATTCTGCCAATAGGAATGACTGCAATTAGGGATATAGACAATAGGCAAGAGAGGGTTGGAATTTATTGGAGAAAACTGGCAAAGGAACCAGGGTAACAGAAGCAAATAACTAGACAGGAAAAGGTAATAGAATGGGAAGAGGTCAAGAATTTATTTGGACTGCAGGTTAGAGATTGCCTTCCTATCAAGGATTGATATCAGAGTATAGGCAAAGAGAAATAAATAAGGGGGTCCTAAACGAAAGACCAACACTGGTAGAGTTTTTAGTAGAATCTAGAACAGAAGCTGCCATTAAAAAAGGAATAATTAGTAGAGCATATAAAATATTACATGATAAGTATAAGAATCAATCAGAGGAGGTTAGAAAGGAATGGGAAGAGAGACTGGATAAGCAATTCACAAAGAAACAATGGGACGATATATGTATGTTTCCCAAAAATGCAACAATATCTAGAAGATTTAGGATTTTTGCTTGGAAATGTTTACATAGATATTTATATACCCCAAGTAGACTCCAGATAATTTTTCCTCAGGTAGACAGCAAATGTTAGAGATGTGATGGGGAAGAAAGAGGTACTTGGGAACATATTTTGTGAGAGTGTAGTGAGTTGGTGGGGTTTAAAGATTCCCTGCAGGATGCACTATCAGAAATGCTGGGTGGGTGGATTGGTGTGATGAGGGAAATGATTTTTCTGAGCTATGATACAGAATCAGAATTACCTAGACATTGTAAGGCCTTGCTGTGTCTAATAATGGTGGCTGCCAAAAAGGCAATTACTGTATAATAGAAATCATAATCTAAACCAACTATATTAGAAGTAGTAAATATAATAACAGAGATAAAACAACTGGAAATGAGATCTTTATTAAAGGGTAGGAGCAAACTAGATAGGAAAATGGAAATCGCTCAGAATTAGTCCAAAATGACAAAAAATACACCGAACCCACAGACATTGCCAACATCCTAGCTGCTGACAGGTTCAAACTCCCTCCCCCCCACCCACCAAAAAAATATCTAATATCTATCCCAGCAGAGTGCCCCCCCTCTCAGATCACGATGCTCAGCTAGAGCTGCCCTCCTCAAAAGCACAGCATCAATGGGTCAATGGGACCAGACGGTGTCCCGGCTCGCGCCCACATGAACTCCAAGAAGAGCTAAACCCAAACCAAAAACTACTGTTCAATCTCAGCCTTACTACAGGATATGTACCCAAAGAGTGGCATACAGCAACAGTGGTCCCTCTCCACAAAGGTGGTGCCTCAACGGATCCTGGAAACTATCGCCCCATAAGTCTCACTAGCTTGGTCTGCAAAGCTATGGAAAAGATCATCTTGGACCTTATAAATAAAGATATTGGGGACCTGCAGACACTGGATCCTACCCAGTTCGGCTTTGTTAAGGGCAGATCCTGCCTCTTGAACCTGGTCGATTTCTTTGAAACAGTCACCAAGGCCATTGACAAGGGGAAGGTGGTCCACACAGCCTACCTGGACCTCGCAAAAGCCTTTGATACAATGCCCCACTCGGACATTATAGATAAGCTCAGCAGCTTAAATATAAACCCCTATGTCACTAGGTGAGTTGCAAACTGGCTCAAGAACAGAACCCACATGGTTAGAATAGCTGGAGCCATGTCAGACTCCAAACCAGTTACAAGTGGCATCCCACAAGGCTCAGTCCTGGGACCTCTCTTGTTCAGTATATATTTCTCAGAGGTACAGGCCAACATGGAAGGACTGTGGCTGAACAAGTTCGCAGATGACTGCAAACTGGGCACCATAATAGACTCTCCAGCCGACACAAGCATCCTCCAAAAGGGCCTCATAGAAACAGACAACAGGTGCCAGAGCCATGGCCTCAAGCTAAATGCCAAAAAGTGTATAGTCATCCCCTTTGGTAAAAACAAAGTGCCCACAAATTACCACATAGGTGGTAATCTATTAAGTACAGAAGAAGTAATTAGGGACCTGGGGACCCAAGTTGATAGCAATCTCTCATTTGACAACCACTTGGCCAAAGTGGTTAGAAAAACATTTTATATAGCCCACCTAATCATGAAGGGATTCATATCTAGGTCAGGGGAGGTCATTGTGCCTCTTTACTCATCCCTCATCAGGCCCATAATTGAGTACAATGCCCCTTTTGGGATGTACCTTACCAGACACCTGCAACAACTGGAAAGACCCCAAAAGTACCTCACCAAGAGGATCAAGGGGCTCAAACAGATGTTAAAGAAACTCCAGCTCTACTCAGTGGCATACCGCCTGCTCAGAGGTGATCTGTGCCTGACGTATAAAGCCATGTCCAACCCGGAATTAATGGACATGCTGCACCTCAGAAAATCCAAATCCCATAGAGCTATGCCGAGAGACTTGAACCTCAGCACTGAAATAAATAGGACATGCTGGAGGGACAGATTCATAACCCAGAGGCTCCCTTCACTCTGGAATAAAATCCCAGTCCAGGTTAGGCAGAGTCCCTCATTGACTTTCTTCAAGAGGAATCTTGATGAGTGGATGGGAGATCGTAGGTTTACCCCGGGTATCACTTCTGTGTCACTGTTAGACAGAGGCACAGTATGCTAACCTTGAAAAAGGGCATAGCAAAATTAATTTAATATGGGAGCCATACACATTAGGCTTATAAATGCCCTAGGGCAGATAGCGTAGTATGAACCTATGAACCTATGAAATTGTGGGAACAATACATACAGGGGAGGAATGAGGTTTAAAAGAAGGCAGGACTTAAATGAGTTATGTAATGTTTGACTGAAAATGAATGGGTAGGTTATAAGTGATGTATAATGTGTGCAACTGGGAGTGTATCATTATGGTTTGTGATGTAAAATGCATGCAACTTGGATTGTGTTGGTGTGGGTTGTTTTCATTTATATAAATGTATGGTTGCTTATATGTATGATTGCATATGTTGTAAGTGATGGTTTAATAAAGATGTTATGCAACTAATATCATAGTTGTTTTTGCATAGTAATAATAATAATTTATATCAAGAAATGGTCTGGCAGTTGAGACTGGATGCATGTAATAACTCAGGGCTAAATGACTATATCGCCATTACCCCAGCCCTCATACTGTTAGCTTCAAACCCAAAAAGACCAGACATATGAATTATTTCAGATATATTATTATATATTTATATGTTTACATAATTACATATATATATATATATATATATATATATATATATATTTATAGTTTTATAAATTTTATATTTTCATATATTTATACACCATAGTATTTTTAGCTTATATATATAGAGCTTACATACACATATTAGTATACATGTCTAGTTAGGATGTTATGCTGCCATTGTTGAATTGTCATATGGTGCTAGAGAAATATTTTGCAATTTTGTAGTATTCATTACATCTTCATACACAGAGTTTTTAATATGAAGTTCTAAATATGATGTTTAAATGACAATGATTTCAAAAGTTTTTTTCAATTTTTTTCAATGTTTTTAAACGTTTTTTTCAAATGTTTTTTATATTTGGTTTTACACATACTGTGAATGTAAAAAGCATTGGCTATATATAGTTAATTAGTTAATTAGACAACCAATGAGGGATGATGGTTAATTATTTTAATGGGTAAAGTAAGCTGCAGGTTAATTCTGATGAAGTCTCTGGAAGGGAGATGAAAGCGCTTAATCCAGGTTCTTATATGTTATTTTATTTCGTGTTACAATAAATTTGGCCTTTACACTCATGGAATTCCTTGTTTTTATGGCCATTTAATGTGGAAGTTTGGGCATATACCAGTTTTCTCTGAAAAGAGGAATAACAGGAGGGACAGCCTTTATTGGGGCCAGCATCGAAAGAAATATTGTTTGTGGAAAAGTGTGTGCTTTTTTGATTACCAGTTTCACCATTTCTTTGCTCGGCAACCAAGGAGTTCCCCAGAGGTAATGCATAACAGTTTGCTGCTTGGTGAACTAATTAAGCTGATCCAGAGCTATTCTAAAACTGATTCTCAAAGTTTGAACTCAAGAAACAGTATCCCGTGTGTGTAGAGTAGTCCTAAGCGTACAGCAAATGCCGAGATGACGTCAGATAGGAGAGACGAGAGGCCCTCTACATCTAGAGGGAAGGAAGGAACTAACGCTCATTCCAATACTGGCAATGGCCACAATAACTATTCCCAAAATGCAAAAATGAGCCACAAAGACAAAGAAAGGGTGTATGGACATAATTTAGCGGAATATAGCAAGCTAGATTTTCAGCAATGGCTCAACAGGTCCTTTTCACATTCGGGAACAGACGGAATTGGCCAATGGAAGGCAACAGCAACTTTAAATGAAAAATGTAAGACTTTTAAAGCTAATTTGTTGAAATATAAATCTTTGACTTTGGATAATTGGTATTTAAAACAGTGTATTGAGCGGAAAATTGTGCCTAAGGGTTTGAGGCTCAATAAATTCCCTAATAACACAAGTAAAGATTCTGAATTTTTTAAGACTGTAATGGGTATTCTAAATGATTGTGGTTTACTGATTTTGAGAGCTATGGTGCAACATAATGACAATTTGATGGAACAACTGAAGAATGATATTGATGTTTTAAATAAGGAAATTAGTGATGATTTATTGTTTAATGTTACTGAATACAAAAATGACTACTTGAGGGTGCTGCAAGATGTAGATAAACTAATGACAAAAAATTACAAAAGGAAGGTTTCTAAATTAGAAAGAGATTTAAAAGAATATGAATATGGTAGAGTTTATACCTGTGAGTGCTATATCTGTTCAAGGGGTAACAGAAGTTCCTTTTTTGGTTATAAAGATACCCCAATCCATCCATATAGGAAAGAGAGGGACTCAGGAACCTACCAGGACAACTATGTGAGGGGGAGGGGGAATGGTGTACATGTTAATAATGATTATGATGAGTTTATTAACAGACAGGGGAGCCCTTTAGAGGTGGAGGGACCCAGGAGATTGGAGAGAATACGGAATTTACCCCACCAACCATCCTATGCAGAGGTGATGGGAACTTTCATTCATATCAATATGGGAAATCACAGCAAAGGATGTAGTAGTAAGTTCCCCCACTAAGGATAGTAGTCATTTTGTTATTCATGGTAGTTTACACAATGAAAGTTCCCATTTAGTCTTGGACTTAACAACTGAGAGCAATACTGAGAAGCATAACCCTAGGAACAACATTGTTTATATGCAGAATAATTTTAATAAATATAATTACACAGATTTAATGATTGATGAAAGTTATTTTTCCTTGTTCCTAAAAGGATTTACTTTTGTGCCAGTTAAAAAACCGAGATTGGAAGATATTGTTTTGGATATTAAATTATTTACTAGGCAACTAAACTTGGAACACCTATTCAAAGATTCCATAACAATTAATAAGGGTTCTAAGTTGAGTAAAAGAAGTACTTTCAACCCACCATTGCAACAAGATTTGCAAAATTTTGAGATGTGTGTAACAAGTCAAATTAGAAATGGTTATGATAAAAATAGACATGACCACTCTAATCTGCCCCCAAAGAAAGAAAATTACTTAAGGAATTAAGTTATAAGATAAAATTAGAGTCATGAAACCAAACAAGGGAGGAGGTGAGGTGCTTATGGAATAGTGGGACTATACAGCCAAAATGCTGGATATTCTGAATACAGGAAATAGGTATGTACTTGTTTCTAGAAATGAACTTAACATTTCATATAAGAAAATTGATTTAACTCTAGAAGATAATTTAATGCAGGGACTTATTGATTTACAGTTGTATCAGTTTCTGAGAATACAAAAGCCTATTATATCAGCAATTTTGGGAACCCAAAAGTCCACAAAGGGGTAGACAACCCACCATTGAGGCCAATAGTTACCTCTCAAGGATCAAAAACACAGCCGTTAGCTATTTTTGCGTATACTAAACTAAAAAGTTTTTATTCCAAGTATCCTCATATTCTTATTGATTCCTGGGACTTTTTGAACAAAATTGTGACCATGGAATACAATTAAAATATTATATTTTTAACCATTGATGTTAAGGACTTGTTTTCCATGATACCCCATAAGACAGGATTAGATTGGTTTGAGAAGATGTTGGTTGAGTTTGGTTTCTTGTCACCAGATGACTTTAGGTTAGTATTGAAGAATATTGAAATGGTGTTAAAATACAACTATATTTATTTCCAAGGGGAACTGTACCACCAAATAGATGGGGTTGCCATGGGGTCTTCATGTGCCACCATCTATGCTAATGTAGTAATGTTATACTGGGAAACACATTTTGTTTTTACATCCAAATAGTATAAACATATATATAGTTATTATCATTTCCTGGATGACATATTTATTTTAATGGAAAGGACCGAGTGGATTGATTCCCCCTTTTATGGAATTCTTGAACCACACAACTGAATTTTTACAATTCACCTATGAGATAGGGCTGGATAAGACTCACTACTTAGATGTTAGACTAAGGATTACACTAATAATAGTTTTAGATCCAGCATTTATAGGAAAGAGTGTTTTTCCAACTTCTATTTACATTACGATAGTGATCATCCATATTTCCTAAAGCATAACCTTGTGAAAGGACAGATGGTAAGAATAGCTAGGTGACATCTAACAAAATAGATTTTTTAAAAGAAATTGATTATGTACATACACTGTTTGAATTAAGGGGTATCCAGACAGTTTATTTAACCCCATCAAATGTTCCATAGTCAAAGGATGGGGGACTACCTACTTACCTCTACGTACTAGTGGAGAAATAGTAGGTAGCAGAAAGAAATTGGTGGGTACTGAATCAATTACACCCCAGATGCCATATTTAGTTTTAACACACTACTTGGATATAGGGGGGTTAAAAAATGCATTAATGACACATGGGACATGTTTAAAAGAATGCCCAGCAAAGTGGACTTTTTTCAGAGACCCCTTAGATATAGTTACAAGAGGAACTACAACTTAAAAGACATATTAGAAAAGAAAAAGGGAGAATATAAAGGAGGGGCAAGTCCCAAGCTTGGTACTTTTAAATGTGGCAGATGTTCCCAATGTCCTTTTATAGCAGGATCTAAAGATTTATGTATACCCAGCATTTCCTACAAACTAAAAAGCAGAACATATTCTAGTTGCTACACCAGAGGGGTGGTATACCATGCTTATTGTACAGCATGCTAGGCATATTATATAGGGAAAACTGAGCGCAACCTAAGATAATGTATATACGAACATATGTATGATATAGATAGAAAAAATGAGAATAGTGCTCTATATAGACACCTTTTAATATGTGAAAAAGCTGATTATAAATTTTTGGTGGTGGAAGAGGTTAAACACATTGAGATGGGGGGAGATTGGGAAACTAAATTGGAGTATTGAGAAATGATCTGGCAGCTGAGACTGGATGCATGTAATTACTCAGGGCTAAATGACCATATCTCCATTACCCCAGCCCTCAAACTGTTAGCTTCAAACCCAAAAAGACCAGACATATGAATTATTTCAGATATTATATTATTATTTATATGTTTGCATAATTACACATACACATATATATATTTATAAATTTTATATTTTCATATATTTATACACCATAGTATGTTTAGCTTATATATATATATATATATAGAGAGAGAGAGAGAGAGAGCTTATATACATGTCTAGCTAGGATGTTATGCTGCCAGTGTTGAATTGTCATATGGTGCTAGAGAAATATTTTGTAATTTTGTAATATTCATTACATCTTCATACATAGAGTTTTTAATATGAAGTTTTAAATATGATGTTTAAATGACAATGATTTCAAGTTTTTTTTCAATTTTTTCAATGTTTTTAAACATTTTTTCAAATTTTTTTTATATTTAGTTTTACAAATACTGTGAATGTAAAAGCATTGATTATATATAGTTAATTAGTTAATTAGACAACCAATGAGGGATGATGGATAATTATTTTAATGGGTAAAGTAAGCTGCAGGTTGATTCTGATGAAGTCTCTGGAAGAGAGATGAAAGTGCTTATTGCAGGCTCTTATGTGTTATTTTATTTCATGTTGCAATAAATTTGGCCTTTAAACTCATGGAATTCCTTGTTTTTATGGCCATTTAACAAGTGGAAGTTTGGACATATACCAGTTTTCTCTGAAAAGAGGAATAACAGGAGGGACAGCCTTTATTGGGGCCAGCATCAAAAGAAATATTATTTGCGCCTTCCCTTTTCTAAAGATTCTATTTCTAGTTGTTTTATCTCTGTTACTATATTCACTACTTCAAATAAAGTTGGTCTAGAATCTGATTTCCATTTTCTAGTAATTGCTTTTTTGGTAGCCACCATAATACACACAACATGGTTTTGAAACAGGGAGATGGTGTTTTTTAACACATTTATTAAATTATAGCTTTTCAGTTCTCTGACCATGTCAGTGGATTGCCAGTGTATCTTGACATATACTGGAAAATATGATACCATATGTCATAGCTACCCATGCCCTTGGTGAATGGGCTGTATATGACAAATTGTCTGAAAAATGCAAATTGCATGACTCTGTTAAAAGGCAAAGAAGAACAATGAGCAAATACATTTAAAAAAACAACATCAGAAGCTTGTCATGTCTGGCTTTGTAGCTAAGTTTTATTCCAGCACTCTCAAAGAAATGTTCCACCCTGTTTCTAACATAAAGATATACAGCATTTTTTCTTGCTTAGACTCTTGCAGTTGCTTGTTATCACTGTCACGGACAATGCAGCACCTTGGACAATTTTTGTCAGCATCCCTGGCCAGACCTGATCTGGTCTGGCACCTTACTCACTTACTGCTAAAGCTGCAAGTATTTTCTATTGATTCAGAAAGTGACTTCTTGAAAACTATTTCCTATATTGCATGCAAATAAATATGCCGATGCATGCAGTTTTGCAAATGATGTGACATAATCCTTTTATTCAGGAGAGGGCCTATTTAAAGTTTTCTCACTTCAGAGCTCCCAAAGCCATAACTTGTGTGACTAGTATTTGAAAGACACACCAAATGAAGATATTTTATTGAGGCAGCAAAAGTTTGCAGACAATACAGTGCAGTCAGTTTTCAGTTCCCCTCATTAAGCTGTCTCAGGTTGTTAGCAAATGCATTGCATATTTTTTCTTTTGAATTCATGCACCCTTCAGATAGCTGCTAATTTGTGCTTCACTATACAGTATTTGACTATAAATCTTGGAATGCCTGTTGCAGTTTAATGGATTGTGAGATGCATCTTCATTAAATGTGAGCTTAAAAGGAAAATAAATTTACTGTCCCTCCTGTTATCTGTTTTCACTGAGAGAATATTTTGCTCTATTCATCAAGTGGCTGCCCATGTTTTTGCCATAATTATTTTATAAAAATTTTAAATTAAATCCAAATCTCCAATCAGTTCAAAACAGGTAAAACTTACTGTTCTTGAATCTGTGTTATGAGATTCTTTTTCTCTTTTTACTGAGGCACAAATGTTTTTGTGCTATTCTCTAACTTTGTTGTATTGTTAGCTACCATCTTGATTTGTTATACAGTAGCATACAAGTACTTCATGTAAACCATAATCCTTGAAAATGATGGATTTAGTTTTTCTCTGTTATGCATATTGCCAGGATATGTAAAATATGCACATTGTTAGACTGAGGCATTTATTGTTTTTTTCATAGGGAAACATAGGGAACTGGTCATTGATGTTTAATGAGTTGTGGGTGAATTTTTACCATGCATTTTATATTTTGTTTTTTTTTGTTTTTTTAAGTTTTTGGTCTTCGGACATCCTACATGTGCCTACAAGTTTGCTACCATGTCCTTATTTGCCCCAACAAGAAAAGATACCTGCATCCACCCTGCCCACAAATCCTTAGCTGCCACAGCAGAAGGCATTTTAATCCATACTTCTAAATACTTCATTTTATCACATCCCCATAAATATGGGTATTGCTAAATCAAGTCATGAGTGGGTACATAATTTATGGCTATAGACTTTGTTTTAGCTTCATTGATTTTGTATCGAGAAAAGAAATGAAACTGTCTGAAAATATTCCACAACACTGAGATGTCCTTTTCTAATTGTATCAAGTAAAAATAATATTATCTGCAAATAAAGCAAACTTTTCTTGATTGCCATACCAAGTATATCATTGAATGTCTGAGTTCCTTATTTTATTGCCAAAGGCTCTAAATATAAAGCAAATAGCAAAGAGAAAAGAGGACACCCTGCTTGGCTCCTCTGTTCAAATACAATTTATCAGTGGGGAAAGAGGACACCCTTGCTTGATTCTTCTGTTCAAATACAACTTATTGGAGAGGAACTCTCCTACTTTAACATGCAGACTTATTATCTCCAACTCAAAACATCTGCTAACTGAAAACAGAAACATGCTAATAACTTTCTAGATGCAAAAAAAGCTTGCCTTTTCCATGTCTTTCATAATTTTGTCTTATTTTTTCAAGCATATTTGTTGAAATAAATTGTCTATGGCTTAAATCAAGGACATTAAGCCAGACAACCACCCCTGTAAAAACAGTGGAAATTACTGTCTTAATTCTACATATATCAATATACTTTTTTTACACTTTACCCCAGCAGCCCAAGATCACAGCATTATATTAACTTTAACTTGCTTCTGAACAGCCATTTTATCTTGTTACAGTGTAAAATTGTGCATCTTGCAACTAAAGAGTACCTGCTTGTTTGCTCTAACATCTTTAACATATACAGAAGTCACTGCTATATCTTGATCAACCTCACCTTTAAAATACCCCTGACTGCACACTGTACAAAACTGCTTTACAATATTGCATGCAGTTTGCATAATGGGATTTATACAAATAGTAATAAGAACAAACAGTTTTATTTGTAGTTGCTTCTTCTTTCCCCTTCCATGTCCTTCTAAATACTAATGACATAAAATGTGGTATATGCCGTATAGTTCACTCACAAGTTGAACGAAATAAAAAATAAATTCCAGTCTTTCTCAACCATTTATGTTGAAATACCATAATTCAGACATCTATCTATATATCCAGTGGGATTGGTGCTTTATAGTATCCATTTAATCACTAATTTCAGTTTTGCTGGTTTTCTTCCTGAGCATATCTATCTCCCAACTCCAACATCTTTTTCAAGCCATAGTAGTATTGATTCTTCTAGATAGCTCCTGTGCTTTTTCCTGTCAATCAAGCATTTCCTTTGGAACATGGAAGAAGTTTTACTGGCAATGTCCTTCTGTGGCTTTGTTGTCAGAAGAATGAGAAGCAGAGTCTCCTTCTGCTTGTTGGCTTACTCTTTTTGTAGTTAAACTTTTTTTATTTCCTCCTTATCCTGGTCTACATCAAAAAAATCTTTGATCCTCCAGGAAAAATATTATGTAGAGAGCTGTATATAGAACTTGAATTTTACACTTGCTTCTTGACACCTCCTGATTGCTGGGATAAACATGCTTTTCTTCTCCTGGTGTAGAGTGAATAATCATTTTCCAGAAACACTCTGATGCCTCCAGTTGTTAATACTTTTCATTCCTTCCACAGGTTTGTCAAGAGCAAATCTTTCTGCTGCGGTGATTACATTTTTACTAATATAGGTCTTGGCTGATTTTTTTTTGGCCAGGTTTGGAACATACACATGATGTGTCCTTTCAATTAACAAATGCCGTTTTTGAATACCAGACCAGTTGCTTATCTGTACATTCATAAAATTAATACACTCTTGTTCCTTCTGTTTTCTGTGGAACAGCTGGAAATCTCAGGTTTTCTCTGTGCACTCTGTTTTCTAATTCTACTTTTTTTAAACAGCTTTTTGCGATGTATCATGCTCAGTGAGTCTTTTCTTCACTTCATTCTCTGATTTTTGCAGTTTTATTGGTTCATCTGAAATCTAGTTAGAGCTTCTTCTATGTTTCTAGCCTTTATTTATTGCAGTTGATATATTCTTTCAGTGGTTCATTTATTTTAAGCATCTACAAATTAAAAAAAGCAATCTCCTGTACCAAAGCTGAAAGGTGAACTGCTTTTTTAGCTGAACAGCTACAGAATTCTTCCTAGCCAGAGCTTTCTCTTCTCTTTTTCTGGTTGATTTTCCTCTGAGGTTCTCCACATTTATTCTTTGCTGGCATCCAGGTAGTATAATTACTAGCCATTGACTGGATTTTAGCTCAACTGACATACACTCACACACACAGAAACAACACATCCCATATCTGTCCCTAAATTAATAGAATGTCTTTGATGTCTCATCTTATTACATTGCCCCTGTCCTCATAAATCACATATCCTTACAGTCAGTTAATAATGCCAGACATTAGAGTTGTATTCCAGTCATGGTTGTATAAAGCGCATGGTGATACTTGAGCTGTTGATATATTAACATTTTAAGTGATTCTTGGTAAGACTTCCAATAATCTCCATGGTGATTTGTAGTGTACCTTCCTGATTTATCCCCCCACTGTCCTTTGTGAGTCACAGACACTTTTGTGTATTGAATCATGCCAGACATTAAAAAAATAGCTACATTAATAGATTAGGTAACATAGTAGGTTAATTATCCTGTGTTTATGTAAAGAGTGCGGAGTCAAATCCTTTTCTACTCCTATTTATGTTACACACTTTTTTATAGATTTATTTCATATTTCAGTGTTTTCCTGGTACTTAGCAATGATGCAGATAACAGAGGACTAATATCTTCTTTCTGAGCTGGGTGGGTACAGGGTATTTGTCTTTTTGAGTTCATTTATGGCATACTATATAGAGTAACACTGGTGTCATGTGTTCTTCCCTGTACCCACATTGCCTTTCTTCCTTTTTTTTTTTTGTTATTGTGTGCCTCTATGGCATGATATGAAGAGTATCCCTGGCGTATAGTGCTTCCCTGGTGCTAAGTGGTGTTAAAGTATGATGTGTACTTAGTTTTCCTAGATGACTAGTATTCCCCTGATCCTGTGTGCTATTAAGACATAATGTATACTGACTTCTGCCTCATGGTTAGTGTCTCCCCTGATGCGAAGTGCTGTCAAATTTCAAAAGCTATCCCTGATGTCTAGTGTTTTCCCCCTTACCCATGTCTTTGTTATGTTCCATTAAGGCACAATGGTAACAGCCCTGCTGTCTAGTGGTCCCCCCAGCCATATCTTTAGAGTTGTCCCTCATATCTATTGGTCCCTCAACCCACATAATTACAGTTATTCCTGGTGTCTAGTGGTCCCTCCTTATCCATGCCTTTACATCTATCTCTGGTGTCTAGTGGTTCTGTCCAGTTTTGCAGGATTTCCTCTGTAGACTTGGGGAGTGTGGAGGTATGACAGCCCTCTAAGCATTACAGAACACACATTCCCACATTCAAGCATATGCTTACACACACACACACACACACACACACACACACACACACACACACACACACACACACACACACACACACACAGAACATTGTCCTCCATGGATGCATGCACTCACACTTACACACACACACACACACACACACACACACACACACACACACACACATGCACACACAGACACACACATACCCATCATACCTCTCAACCTTTTAGCACAAGAAATCTCATCAAAGCCAAAAATGATGTGGGGAGAAAGACCCAAAATATGGACAAATTTTAAATATTGCTTTTATAAACTGATAAAGTTGCTAGAATAAAAGGTTTAGGCTTTTATTAGGGATATTAAGTTCAAAGCTCAAATACATACATACATACATACAAATGTTTCAAGCACGGGCATTAAAGCCCTTCTAGCTTGCCAATATGCCAAAACACTTGTTCCCATAATAAATGTCCAGGCTGTTCTTAAAAATATCTAAATTAGTACTTGCTTTAATGTAATTTGGTAGTCTGTTCCAAGCATCAGCTACTCTGTCAGAGAACCAATTAGTACACTTCTCATTGCTATAGAATCTTCTACATAGGTTATCTGACGATTCTCTAATACTTTTTGATAACCCCAAACATTGCCAGAGGTAGTTCTCCCTAAATGCCCTATATACCTGAATAAGATCTCCTCTTAAATATCTGTAAGAGACATTGTACAAGTTCAGATATTTTAGTCTTTCATAATAACTTAGATTTTCACATCTATGGATGCCCTTAGTATATTTCAGCTGTACTCTTTCCAGTTTATTCATGCTTGTTTTCCTATAGGGTTTCCATATTGTTATTCCATACTCAAGTTTGTGTCTAATGTAACTAACAAACAATGACCTCATTATGTTTTATTTCCTAGACTTTATAAATCATTTTATACAACCTATAGTTCTATAACTATCATTAGCCAATTTGAAAAACTCATAGCTGAATCTACCCATATACCCAGATCCTTAAATGAGTCTACAGTTTCAATCACTGTGTACTGTATTAAATATTCACCTTTCAGTTTATGTCTCCCAAATCTTATATGCATAGTTTTTGATGTATTTATCAACATATTATTCTCCTGTGCCCAAATGGTCAATGTAGTCAAATTATTTTGCAGACATGCCTTATCTGTAACACTTGTAATCAGTTTACCCAATTTCAGGTCATCAGCATATAGACTGTAGAACTCCTTAGATGAAAAAGTAAGGTCTGAAAGATACAATCTAAACAAGTCATTAATGACAATGACAAATGTCAGTCATTATTTACTGAGTTCAACGTTTAATGATTTGGAGGAAAACCACAAATATTATGAGGAATAGACCAAATATATGAGGCAAAAATCTGGACAGTTGAGAGCTATGACACCTCTATTCTATTCCCTAATCAACCCCCTACTGTGATCTCCCAGCAGACAAACACTCACACATATGTTCATAAATGCATCCACACACATACACACACATGTGCTCACATCCCCTAACACCACCTGCCTGCTAAATTTCCCAGCACTTACCTCTATTGCAATGGGTAAACATGAACTTTTGGCTGTTTTCATTAATACGTGTGTCCAGGATCAGCCATGCTAATTTACATAGCCATGCAGTTCTCTGATTTGCTTAGCTTACAGCAGGCACTTCTAAGAGAGAGCACACTGTTAATTAGGATATGTCTCTCCCCAAAAATGTCTTATTAGCATCTAATATGGCCATGGAGACACCCTGCCTCAGATGCAACAACCACCTGGAGTGCTTTGCTTCCTGATTTCAGTAAGCTGTTTTGGTTATGATCATGTCAATCTGTTTGACTGGCATTGTTATCCTGTTTGCGGTATGCTTGGCAAATCTGATATCTGTGAATTATGTGCCCACTCTTGGCTTGGGGAGGGGAATATCTGTCAATTATGGGGACATGTGAAGCTAAAATACCTAGGATTACGGTTAGTAAGTAACTGCAGTCTCTAAAGAAGTCCTGAGATAAATTTAAAAAAATGTTTTGACACTTTTCAGAAGATAGAGGGCAGTTAAAGTAGATTTGGTCCAGGGAATAGAGGCAGTTGAAATGTTCATCATACCCTTAATTTTATATTCATGAATATATATATATATATATATATATATATATATATATATATATATATATATATATATAGATATATATATACACATATATATATATATATATATATATATATATATATATATATATATATATATATATATATATATATATATATATATATATGTGTGTGTGTGTGTGTGTGTGTGTGTGTGTGTGTATGCCACAAGCCTTAATTTATTTTCCTGGAAAGGGATTATGGGAGCAAGTAAGAAAAGAAGTAATGAAATACATATGGGAAGGTAGGACCCAAGATTAGATTGGCAAAAAAAAGTAGGGTTAGCAGTACCACATCTGCAAGTGTATTACAGGGTGGCACAGATGAGATTAGTTTATTATTTACAGAATGGCAACTATGAATCCAAGTGGAAACGGGTGATGTTTAGGTAAAAGGGAAATACTAGAATGGCATAGAAAAATGATAGAAAGAGATTGGGATAGTAGTTTTCTGAAGAGGATTTGTGATGGTGTGGGCGCAATTTGGAAAAGCAGGAAATACCAAAACTGAAAATTCAAATTATACCCTTTGGAAGGTGTAAAAAGAATATTGTAATAGATACATCATTAACAAAGCAGTTGTGGAAAGGGACCGGAAGGCATATTCTTGGGAGCAGTTAAGAAGGGGAGGAAACAGAATGGGCGGATTTCACAGAGAGATATGAATCAGAGAGAAGTGATGTTATGAAGTATAGGAGATTATTAGAAATTCTAGGAAAGTGTGATGTGGAAGTAAAGAAAAGGGGATAGAGGAAGCCAGAAGTTGTAAAGTTATTAATAGAAGCAGGAGGATTGTGGACACCACCAAAAAGATATTAATAAGAGGACTTTGTAGCAAAGTAATGGGGAGAAGAGAAAATGAGATGGGAAGATTAGTGTAACATTGGCACAGGACAATAGAAAAAATGAATTCTGAAAAAGATTGAAGGAAATCTGTAAGATGCCACAAGAAGCAATAATTTCTAATAAATGTAATATATTTGCATGACAAATTGGTAGGTTATAAAGCTGAATTGCAAGATCTGCTCCAAATTAATTCTGTACCTCATATAGGTGAATCAGGATATATCAAGAAATATATCAAAGATGTTAGAAATATGATCAGAATCAAGTAGGGGGCTGGGGACATGTATTTTAGTCTTCTGATAAATTGTTATGTTATTGAGGTGAATTGCAAGAGCTACTTCGTTGGTTATTTGGTTCAGAATATACGTCACGATTAACTGAAGTTGTTACATTTTTCACCTAGCTTTACTTTACCCCCCACCCCACCCGTACCAGTGGTGCTCTAAACAATTTACAAGCAAAAGATATGCTAGGTGCTAAGGAGCTAGCTAATGATAGTGGTTAATAGGAGCAATCTCTTAGTCTGCGCATTACAACAGAAGAATGAGGGAAAGGTTACATGATAGGTTGAGAGCAAAGATTGGCACCTGCCATTGCTCTCACATATTTTAAGAAGCAATGTTTTTGCAACTTTTTCCTACTGTTTGTGCTAGGGTGTTGATAATTGCCTGAGGTGTTCCCATAAGGGGCTGACAATATGTAGGGTCCCTGGAAATGTTCTGGCAGTTGGCAGCTGTGGTACCACAGGCAATTGCCAGCCTGAATAGTAGTAGGGTCCAACATACCCCATGTGATGAATGTACAGTTCTGGCTTTTGCAGTGACATTTACCAAATATTCTAGATGATTGCAAGCTGGCCTTACTGGTGACAACTACCACAGCTGCTTTCATTCTCACCATTGGACAATATTTCTAGAGACTTGCATTGTTATGCAAAGAGACTGAAAGAAACACCCTTTAATCACAAACTGTTGAGACCCCATGATGAACTATGGTTCATCATCTTGCACAGTATGGACAATAAAATATAATTCTAGTGATTTTGTTCTTTTTTATTAGAATTGTCTTTGGTTTGCAGGCAGAGTGGTTTTGTCTCCTTTTATCTTAAGCTTGTGTGGTGACTTTTGCAACATCGTATTTACATATTTCAGATCTGCTTATTTTTTAACAAAGTTATTCAAAAATGATGAGACTCATATCTCTAAATGGAGTATAGAACATGATCAGCTTCATAAGATACTGAAAAAATACTAAATACTAGTGAAACTTCTAGTATCAATAATACCACAAGACAATGATTATGAAGACTTGGAAACTAATGAAGGAGGTCTCAAATACATGCCAAAAATTAGAGATGGGTGAGAGGTGTTTATCTGTAGTTCTGCTTGCCATATCAGCAAACCATTTCTCTTCATTCAGAATTCTGTGACCCACAACCAGTCTTCACCAAAATTAGATTCCAAGAATTTTTAGGATTCCAATACTCGCCAGAGAAGGAGGCAGGCCAACAAGAAAGAGAGAAATGAACTATGTTCCGGCAACAAAATCATGCTTCTGAGTTACAGTGCCAGAAGAATATTATGCCCATAGTTAAGAATCTATAGTTGGTGACAGTATTTGTTTAGTTCTATCTTTTCTTCCACACTTACTGCCTCTCAATGAAAGTACAAGTATTTATTTTCTCAGTGGAATGGTGGGCAGTTACAGGGAAGACTGTGAATAACATAATAATTACTGACAATGTTTTTCTGTTAATAGCTGGATGATCCATGTCAACAGTTATTTTAAAAGAAGGGACATTAAGTTTGTTTGGTATCACAGTCTAAATTCATGTAGGATATACAGCAGTGAGATCAAGATGAGTATATATATATATATATATATATATATATATATATATATATATATATATACGTACATCTGTTCATAGTTAAGATTAATATGAACAGTGAAATATCTAGGTGTTTAGACTTCTTGGCATACTGTCTTTGTCATATCAATCTGCCTTTTTCAGAAGTGGTAACCATTTCAGAGACAGAGTTGTTTATGTGCCCATAGACATATGATCAGTCTGACAAACTAGCAAGTGGCAGCATAATTTGGCAATTTTTTATTACAATTTTTAAACACCTATATTAAAATATCACCTATAACAATAGGACACACGCATTGATGAATAAAAAAATAAAACACTGGGCTGGATTCACGATGGCTTGCACGGAGTCTAAGAGTAGTGTAAGACTCCATGCAGCCATCATGTCCGACAAGCAATCCACGAACAGCCTGCAGGGGCGTGTAAGAGAGCTCCTAAAATGGCTCTTACATGGACAGGGCTTGGATATGCAAATTATCTCACTTGCAGCTGAAAGGCATGCAAATGAGGTAATTTTGCGATCCAGGAAGCACAAACCTGTCCGTGTAAGAGCCGTGTTATCTGCAGAAATGTACTCAGTTGACAACTGAGTACCGTTCTGCAAATAGCACAATGGAGCATTGTCAGCTCCAAATAAAGGTTGCATATGTTCCAGGAAGCATGCCAATGGCCAAATATGTGGCCACTGGCAACGTACCTCCATGCAAAATTAAAATGTTTAAATGTAGCGCAGCGCCGCACAAACGGGCTGCGCTAAAAAACCCAGAAAAATATTTAAAACCCATAAATGTGGGTTTTATGCAAACCATCAATTTACAATGTAAGGGAATAGCAGGCTGATAACAACATGGCCACTGAGTAGGGGTTGCTAAGGGGGGAAGCTCAGTGTAAGACATGTAACTAAGCATTAGTAGGCAATCCTATGTAAATGAGTGTTAGGATAGTGAATCACACTTTTACATAGCATATGAGCACATTTCCTGGAGTGTAGGAGTAGGATAAGGGGGAGTAACAGAGTAGGAGATAGGTGACATCACAGGGGGGTATGTATGAAAGAAATGAAGCTCATTGGAGCAGAGTGGGATGTGAAAGCTGTCAGTTAGACATCATGGAAAGAGGTGTGTCAACAGGTAGACATGGGAAAGCCAAGAAATGGAAGGTGTACACTGTGGATAACACCAAAGTTTCTTGACGAGCGTGCATGCGTGCGTGTGCGCGCTGGGAAGCCCGAGTAAGATGGAGTGCGCGCGTGTAAGCGTGAGTGCACGCGTTTACACCGGAGTAAGCATGTAGAAGCCTGTTTAAACACTTGTAAGCACGTTTGCACTAGTGTGCGCGCGTTTTAACCCGAATAAGCAAGTTTTAGTCCATCTAAGCATGTGTGCGTGCGTGTTAGCTGCTGTGCGCGTGTGTGCCCCTATATGCATGTCGCTCCCCCTGAGGAAACAGACAAGAAAAAGAAAGCACAACAAATTGTAGGAAGCTACCAGGGAATACTAGCAGAGCTAGCAGGTGAAAACTATCAGAATCAGGCAATTACACAGGCAGAACAGTAGCCCAGCCCAGCACTGAAAATCTGCAAACAACAGTTGCAGTATGTGTCTCTCAAGAGACACTGCAACACTGGACTAAGCTACTAGAAGTGAAAACTGAAAAAGCTTCACTCAGACAAAAAATGCTAGGGGCTGCCATAGCTGTTATAAGGCGACATATGCAACATGCTGAGGGTGGTGACAATGCAAATGCTGCCGGACAACCCACAGTGAGGAGAAGGAGAAGAGTGTACAGGCCCAGGGTCACCTACCAGGGGTTACATGAGCTGGAGATAGTGGAGCGCTATAGAGTGGACAGAGACCTCCTGCAGCAAATTGTTGAGCTGTGCAGGCCACGCCTCACACACAGAACCAACAGAGGGGAACCCATCCCAGTGGAAACCAAGGTATGTGTTGGCCTAAGAATACTAGCAACAGGTACCAGACACCAAATGGTGATATGATGGGGATATCACAGGCATCAGCATCCAGGGTACTGCACCAGTTCCTGGATGCCATGTCAGCACATGTCGGTGATCATGTATATTTCCCCAATTCCTGTGAGGTATTGACCAGCAATATGCGTCTCTTCCAGCAAATAGTGGAATACCCTGAGGTAGTGGATGCAATAGACTGCACGCATATATGCATCAAAGCACCAGCTGGTGAGCGGGGTAGGGCCTACATTAACCGCAAGGACTTCCACTCCATCAACTGCCAGGTTGTGTGTGATGCCCAGGGCATAATAATGAATGTGTGTGCTGGCTGCCCTGGAAGCTAACATGATTCCCATATCTGGCATTTGACGCAGCTGTACCAGACATTTGCCAATGGGGACATCCCACATGGTCACCTATTGGGGGATGCTGGCTATGCACTGGAGCTGTGGCTGATGACATTCATCAGAAATGCACACACACCTGAACAGGAACACCATAATGAGGCACACGCACAAACACGTAATGTAATAGAGCGTGTGTTTGGGCTGCTCAAGTCACGGTTCTGGTGCCTAGACACATCTGGTGGAGCCTTGCAGTACTCACCAACTACATGTACCCAAATTGTCATGGTATGTGCTATGCTACATAATATGATTCTGTGAAAACAGCTGCAGCAGGACCAGCATAGGCCCGGCCCAAACAGCCCCCCACCATTGCCAAGGCCATCACAGGCAGAGCGTGACTCGGAGGAGGAACAACCTGAGCCTGCCCCAGTAGGCAGAAGGAGGCGTGCCCAGTATGCCTTGGCCTTGGCAAAGAGGCAATGCATAGCACATACACTGGCTCAGTAGGAACCCTGGAAATGATACCTCTCCCTGACTCACACATATAGTAAAAGGGATGCCTAAGTTGACACAACCTGCTTTCAAACATGTACAGGGAGTGTAGTATGTGCATCTAACATAGGCAGCCCTGCAGCACCACCTGAGGCATGATTGCCATGCGTTAAGCAATGTAACACCATGTAGGATATGCAAACTTGATGACCCATGAGTAACATCCTACCCTCACCAAGCATGATGCCACAATATGAAGACAAGATGATCAATTACAACAATTGGCGTAAGTATTGTTGTTAGTCAAAGGGGATCCAATGCCTGTCAGCCTGGGATGACATGCTGAGCAAGACACGATGCTCCGCTATGGGTGGCTTGCACCTATCACCCCTGGCTTTTGGATACTGGCAAAGGCTGTTGTCACCCCCATAGTGCCTTGAATAGGTAAGGCTCAAAACACAAACCCACCTCCATAGGTATCACAAGGGATATGGAACTAGAAGTAATGCTACCCAATGCCAGAAGTCTAAACTGCAAGATGCATGCAGTCCAAACTCTCCTCAGCATGGAGAATGTTGATATCTGTGCAGTAACAGAAACCTGGATCAAGGCTCCCAAGAGCACCCTAGCACTACCAGGTTACACCTCATACCATGCTTTACAGCCCCAAAACATGGAACAAACTACAAAAGGAGGGTGAGTATCAATAATTGTCAAGGATACCCACACCCCCAGGTTGCTGCCACAGCATGAAGCAGCATAGACCATCCACGTGCAAGTAACAGTGGCCAAAACTGCCTCCCACTTCGTAGCCTGCTACAGACCACCCTCCTAAATCCAGGAACCCCACTTGGCCTACTTGAGAACACATGAAAATATGAAGGTCTCTCCAAACAACATTATATTGGGTGACTGCAACTACCCAAACATAGACTGGGAGCATTATTCTAGCACCAACACCCTAGGCCAAAGGTTCCTAGACTTCATAAACCGAAATGCTATGGAACAACTTGTCACCACTCCCACAAGAGGGATAAACATACTGGACCTGATAATCACCAACATGGGGACTCTATGGCCAAGACGAGAAGTGTATCCCTCACTGGTAAGATCAGACCATACAGTAATCTCACTGGATATTCACATCCTGACCCCAGTCCCTGGCCAGAAAACCACAGTGAAAAACATGTGTAAAGCAAATTATGCACTCCTCCAAACTGAGGTGGAATCCATTAAAGCCCTTGTGCCTGTGGAAAATATGGCCCAGACCTCAGAACCCTTTATGAATGCATTCTATGAACACCTTCAGGAATGCATGGACTATGCAATCCCAAATAAAACCAAGACCCAATCATCCAAAGGCAGGCATCCTGTCTGGTGGACCCCAGCCATTAACAAACCATGCAAGAGAAGGAGGAAGCTACTACATGATAGAGCAAAACCCAAAAAGGGAAGGCATCACTGATCAGTATTATGACAAATAACTATGGCCACACATAAAATCCTCTAAGGCCAGCTATGAGATAAAAATTGTACAGGACACTAAGGATAATCACAAGGCTTTCTTTACTGATGATAAGAACCTGGGTGGGAATTCCCAGATATGCTCAGAATTAGTCCAAAATGACAAACACTACACCAAACCCACAGACATTGCCAACATTCGACCTAACAGGTTCAGTGCAAACTCCCCCCCCCTCACCAAAAGGCCAAATATCTATCCCAGCAGAGTGCTGGCCCCCTGACATCACAGATGCTCAGGTAACAGCCAGCGTCCCTAAAGCAAAACACACAGCATCAATGGGACCAGATGGTGTCCCGGGCTGCACCCAACATGAAGTCCAAGAAGAATTGAACACCAAATAAAACCACTGCTCAATCTCAGCCTTACCACAGAATATGTACCCAAACAGCAGTGTACAGCAACAGTGGTCCCTCTCCACAAAGGTGGTGCCTGAATGGATCATGCAAACTATCACCCCAGAATCCTGACTAGCATGGACTGCAAAGCTATGGAAAGGATCATCATGGACCTCAGAAATAAAGATATTGGGGACCTACAGACACTGGACCCTACCCAGTGTGGCTTTCTTAAGGGCAGGTCCTGCCCCTTAAACCTGGTTGAGTCATTTGAAACAGTCACCAAGGCCATTGATGAGGGGAAGGTGGTCCACACAGCCTACCTGGACCTTGCAAAAGCCTTCCATACAATACCCCACGTGGGCATTATAGATAAGCTCACCAGCTTAAATATAAACCCCTATGTCACTAGATGGGTTGCAAACTGGCTCAAGGACAGAATTGACATGGTCAGAGATGCTGGAGCCATGTCAGAGTCCAAACCAGCTACAAATGGCATCCCACAAGGCTCGGTCCTGGGACCTCCCTGTTTGGTATATAATTCTCGGAGATACAGGCCAACATGGAAGGACTGTGTCTGAACAAGTTTGCAGATGACTACAAACCCTCCAGCTGACACAAGCATCCTACAAAAGGGCCTCATAGAAATAGACAACTGGTGCCACAGCCATGTCATCAAGCTAAACACAAAAAAGTGTATAGTCATCCCCTTTGGAAAAACAGTAAGTGGCCACCAATTACCACATAGGTGGTAACCCATTAAGTACAGAAGAAGTAATAAGAGACCTGGGGACACAAGTTGATAGAAATCTCACATTTGACAACCATGTGGCTGTAGTGGTTATAAAAACATTTCATATACCCACCTAATCATGAAGGTAATCACATCTAGATCAGGGGAGGTCATTGTGCCTCTTCAGTCATCGTTCATCAGGCTCACAATTGAGTACAATGCCCATTGTGGGATGTACCTTAGCAGACACCTACAGCAACTGGAAAGACTCCAAATCTGCCTGATTAAACAAACTGCAGCTCCACACAGTGGCATACTGCCTGTCCAGAGGCGATCTGTGCCTGATGTATATAGCCATGTCCAACATGGAATCAATGCACATGCTGCACCTTGTAAAATCTGAATCTCATTGAGCTATGCACATGAGAGACCTGAACCTCAGCACTGAAATAATTAGGACATGCTGTAGTGATTGATCCATAACCCAGAAGCTCCCTCCACTCTTGAGTAAATTCACAGTCCAGGTTAGCCAGAGAGTCCCTCATTGACTCTCTTCAAGAGGAATCTTGATGAGTGGATGGCAGATTGTAGGTTTACCCTGGGTATCACTTTTATGTCACAGTTAGACAGAGGCACAGTATACTAACCTTGAAAAATGTCATGGCAAACTCCAGTTAAAATGTGTGTTGAAGGACAAACACACTCTGACTAGGATTAGAAATGCCCTAGGGCACATAGCCTAGTGTTTCTCAATGTTCACCCAAGTTGCGGAATACACTAGTAATGTCGGACAAGCCTGGTTTAAGTAGGCCATAGCTGAACAAAATGCAACATGGTCATACCTTAGTCTGGTGTGCACAGTATGAATATATAAAGCAGTGATGGGACTCAAACCCAGGATACTGTGCACCAGAGTGAAAGGACTAACCCACTACACTATGACAATATTACAGTGTTTGGTCAGTATGAAAGAATGTTGTCAAGTGTATGCAAACTGTCCCATGGAAACCCTGCAGGCACAGCATAATCCCTGTTGGGTTCAGACACAAAGCAGTTGGGCAGTAAGAACACAACATGACTTCCAACACACACACTATAAATGACAAATATTGCTGAAGTTCACACACAACCACAAATGTAGTGGACCTCAGATCTCAACATATGGAAAGGTCACACTGGGCATGCTCACACACTTTGATAAATGAGACATATGTCAGGCAACAAACCATGGAAAGCCTGAACTGGGCATGCCCACACACTTCGGCCATGTCTCAGTATAGCAGTCGGACACACATATCTGGCATTTGTATGTGTTAAGCCAGGAACCTCCCACAATACAGCAATCTGCCCAGTGCACACAGTTAAATGACAACAGAGACATAAGTAATATACTGGAACCCTGTCATGATCAAACATCTTCCACAGATACACAAGTTGTTCATAGAAACAGGGAAAGCTATGGCAATAAAGACCTGCAAACAGTTTATCAGCAACAAATATTGTGCATCCCAAACATAAACATATGGGTGCAGAGGTCGATACTAGGCTGTTTGCCATAGGGAATACATAAGCCTAGCCACAGTGTATTTGGCATCTGCCTCCCCAGTACAGTAGCCTACTGTGCCTCTGTAAAGTAGGTCACAGAAGGCACCGTTTAAGGCTAGTTTGCTGTGCCTCCATCAAGCAGAGACACAGTGGAGATCCCAGGGGTTGAATTTGCAATGTCACATCCATGTGGCTGGAGTTTGCTGGAAGAGGGTTGGCGAGGGTCTATGTCTA
The DNA here is from genome assembly GCF_019279795.1 of Protopterus annectens. Classification (NCBI taxonomy): domain Eukaryota; kingdom Metazoa; phylum Chordata; order Ceratodontiformes; family Protopteridae; genus Protopterus; species Protopterus annectens. Next base: position 1,552,177,717 of record NC_056725.1, on the reverse strand, counting down.
ACATTAATTGGGATTCAATTCCAGACTGAGGGAGCCTTATCTGTAGTGTCTGGGCAATTTCACTGTCAAAACTTGCAAGTGATGATTTTGAGGGATTGAAGTGTCCTGCCAATACTGTTCAGAGATGTCCTCCCTCTGTGGGATATTGCTCTGTTATGTATTAGCTCACTCCTTCTGTTGTACAGCTTATATATGGCTGGTGTCAACCAGACAGGTCTCCTGTTGTGGAGGAGTCTTGGTTTTATTTGGGATAGCATGATCAATGAAAACCTGCAGGTGCTCATAGAATGCATTAGTAAAGGATTCTGCAGATTGGGCTGTATAATCCCCCAGCACAGGGCCTTTGAAGTATTCCACCCCAGTCTTCACAAGTGCAAAGTCTGCTTTTGAGAAATACTTTGTTAGCAGTGATTTCCTTGCCTGGGGGTGGGGATCGGATATGGACATCCAGGGAAAGTTGGTTATGGTCATATGTTAACAATGGTGGCCTACCTCTGGTGTGGAACATAGAGTCCCCATGTTGGTGATGATCAGGTCCAATATGTATTCCCCCTTGTGGCTGTGGTGACTGGTTCTGCCATAGCACATGGATTCACAGATTGTAGTGGCTGTAGGGTGATGTTGTTGAGGCTTGAGTAGTTCCCCCAGTCAATATTCCTGTACCTGAAGTCAACCACTGTAATGGTGTATGTGAACGCCTTCATATGCCACACTGTTCCCAGGGAAGCCAAGTGTGGTTCCTGGATATGGGAGGGGGTGGTCTGAACTATACACCAAACCAAAAGGCAGTTTTGCACAATGGTAGTTGTATATGTATGGCCTGTCATGCTTAGTGCAGTGGTAACAACCCAGAGGTGTGTGTATCTGTGATGTATATAGGTTCATAGGTTCATACTAGGCTATCTGCCCTAGGGCATTTATAAGCCTAGCCAGAGTGTGTGTGGCTTTCGCCACCCCTTGGAATGAGAATACTATGCCCATTTAGGGTTTAGTTTACTGTGCCTCTGTCTAGTAGTGACACAGAGATGACCCCTGGGGTAAACCTATGAACTCCCATTCATTCGTCAAGATTTTTCTTGAAGAGAGTCAGTGAGGGGCTCTGCCTAATATGGACTGGGATTCTGTTCCAGAGTGTAGGGAGCCTCTGGGTTATGAATCTGTCCCTCCAGCACATCCTATTTATTTCTGTGTTTCTGTGTTGAGGTTCAAATCTCTCGCTCTCATGGCTCTGGTGGATTTGGATTTTCTGAGGTGGAGCATGTCCATTAATTCCAGATTGGACATGGCCTTGTACGTCAGGCATAGATCGCCTCTGAGTAGGCGGTATGCGACTGAATAGAGCTGGAGTTTCTTCAGCCGGGCAGCATATGACATATGTTTGAGACCCTTGATCCTCTTGGTGAGGTACTTTTGGGGTCTTTCTAACTGCTGCAGGTGTTGGGTAAGGTACATCCCAAATGGGGCATTGTACTCAATTATGGGCCTGATAAGGGAAGAGTATAGGGGCACGATGACCTCTCTTGATCTAGATGTGAATCCTTTCATGATAAGGTGGGTAATATAGAAGGTCTTCCTAACCACCTTGGCAATGTGAGTGTCAAATGAGAGGTTACTGTCAACTTGGGTCCCTAGGTCCCTGATTACTTCTTCCATACTTAATGGATTACCACCTATGTGGTAATTTGTGGGTACTTTGTTTTTCCCAAAGGGTATGACTATACATTTTTTGGCGTTCAGTTTAAGGCCATGGCTCTGGCACCAGTTATCTGTTTCTACAAGGCCTTTCTGAAGGATGCTTGTGTCTGCTGGAGTATCAATTATGGCGTCCAGTTTGCAGTCATCTGCGAACTTTGTCAGCCACAATCCTCCTATGTTTGCTTGCACCTTGGAAAAATAAATGCCGAACAAGAGAGGTCCCAGGACCGAGCCCTGTGGGACACCGCTTGTGACTGGCTTAGAGTCTGACATGGCTCCAGCAATTCTGACCTTGTGGGTTCTGTCCTTGAGCCAGTTTGCAATCCATCTTATGACATATGGGTTTACATTTAAGCTGGTGAGCTTGTCTATGGTGCCCGAGTGGGGTATTGTATCGAAGGCTTTTGCAAGATCAAGGTAGGCTGTGTGAACTGCCTTACCCTCATCAATGGCCTTAGTGGCTGTTTCAAAAAAGTCAACCAGGTTCAAAAGGCAGGATCTGCCCTTGACAAAGCTGAATTGGGTAGGATCCAGTGTCTGTAGGTCCCCAATGTCTTTGTTTATGAGTTCCATAATGATCCTCTCCATAGCTTTGCAGACCAGGCTTGTCAAGCTTATGGGGCAGTAATTTCCAGGGTCCGTAGAAGCACCTCCTTTGTGGAGTGGGACCACTGTTGCTGTACTCCATTCTTTGGGTACGTATCCTGTAGTAAGGCTAAGATTAAACAGCAGCCTTATGTGCGGGTTTAGTTCCTCTTGGAGTTCATGTAGCACGCAACCCGGGACACCGTCTGGTCCCATTGATGCTGTGTTTTTAGCTTTGGAGAGGGCGGCTCTCACCTGGGCATCTGAGATGTCAGGGAGGCTACACTCTGCTGGGATAGATATTTCTCCTTTTGGGGGGGGAGGGGGGAGACATTTGCACTGAACTTATCTGCCAGTATGTTGGCAATGTCTGTGGTTTCAGTGTATTTTTTGTCATTTTGGACTAACTCTGAGCATATCTGGGAGTTTCCACCCAGGTTTCTAACATAAAGAAGGCCTTGTGATTGTCTTTAGTGTCTTTTGCGATTTTTCTCTCAAAGCTGGCCTTGGATGATTTTATGAGTTTTTTGCTAGTACTGATCAGAGATGCCTTCCCTTTTGAGTATTTTGCTCTGTCATGTAGTAGCTTCCTCCTCCTGTTGTAAAGCTTGTCAATGGCTGGGGTCCACCAGACAGGACGCCTGCCTTTGGGGGAATGGGTCTTGGTTTTATTTGGGATTGCATGATCCATGCATTCTTGAAGGTGTCCGTAGAAAGCATTTATAAAAGATTCAGCGGTGTGGGCTGTGGTTTCCACTGGCCCAGGGGCCTTGAAGGATACCACTTCAGTCTTAAGAAGTGTGAAGTCGGCTTTTGAGAAATTCTTCACTGTGGTCATTTGTGCTGGGGGTGGGGGCGGGATGTGGATTTCCAGTGAGATTAATTTATGGTCTGATCTCACCAATGAGGGGTATACTTCCGGTGTGGAGCATTGTGTCCCCACGTTTGTGATGATCAGGTCTAGTATATTATCTCCTGTTGTGGGAGTGGTGACTAGTTGTTCCATCGCATTTGAGTTTATGAATTCTAGGAACCTTTGGGCTAGGGTGTTGGGGCTTGAGTAATGCTCCCAGTCTATGTTTGGGTAGTTGAAGTCTCCCAATATGATGGTATTTGGAGAGACATCATACTCTACAGTGTCTTCAGGAAGGCTGAGTGGGGTTCCTGAGTTTGAGAGGGTGGTCTGTAGCATGCTACAAACTGTAGGGCAGTTTTGCCCACGGTTAGTTGCACATGGATGGTCACCAATGCTTCGTACATTGCCACTAACCTGGAGGTGTGGGTATCTTTGATGAATATGGATACTCCCCCTCCTTTTGTGGTTCGGTCCAAGTTTTGGGGCCGAAAAGCATGATATGAGGTATAACCTGGTAGTGCTGGGGTGCTCCCGGGAGCCTTGAACCAGGTTTCAGTCGCTGCACAGACATCGACGTTCTCCATACTGAGGAGGGCTTCGAGACCGTGCATCTTGAGGTTTAGACTTCTGGCGTTGAGCAGCATTACCCTTATTTTTTTTCCACTTTTGTTTTCTAGGGAGGTGGGTTTGTCTTTTGAACCTTGCCTAACAAAGGCACTATGGGGGTGGCAAGAGCCTTGGCCAATATCCAGAAGCCCAGGGGTGACAGGTGCAAGCCATCCCTTGCAAAGCAGCGTGGCTTGTCAAGCATGTCATCCCAAGCAGACAGACATTGGATCCCCTTAGAATGACACCAGTAATTGAGCCAATTGTTAAAGATGATCATTTTGTCTTTGTACTGTGGCATCATTCTTGGTGAGGTTAAGATGCTGCTCAGGGTCAGGGTCATACCGGCCTGGGCTACATAATCAGAGAGCTCCTCTATGTCTCTTTTCATGTAGTCCAGGGAGGTACGTCTCAGGTCATTCACACCGGCATGGACAATGACTGAGTCATATTTGTACTTGCTTTGGAGTGACCTGACTGCTTGTGTTATGTTGCAGATTCTAGCACCCGACAGGCAGCTTACTGTAACCTTTTCCTTGTTCAGTCTGGTGAGCGGGACATCAGTGTGTCTGACTATGGAGTCACCTATTACAAGTGTATCAGGCATGTTGTTTGGCCTTAAGGGCTGTGACTGTTTGGCACACTGACTTTGTGAACTATGTGTTGCATGTGCTATGTTTTGAGGTAGTGGTTGCTTGGATATCTGCTTTGGAGGACTCTGTTGTTTTGGTAGATTTTTAATTAGAGCCTCTGAGTATGTTTTTGTGTGTTTATGTGTTTGGTTTGCAGTTGTGATAGGTCTATGTGAGACTGGGTTTGTGGTGTGTGTGGTTACCTTCTCCTCCTGACTGGTTTTGCCAGTACTGAGTTGAGAGAGCTCAGCCTCCAGTTTGGCTACATAGTTGCATCTCTCACATATATTTGTATTTGTTGGGAGGAGGAGAGGGTTGTCTGTGTACATGAGGCAGTTGTAACATTGCCTCAAGATTCCCAGATTCACCAGCTGAACTGGAGAGGACACCAGTAATTGACCCTTCGACATGCTAGAATAGTGTAAGGGATTGCTGTGTAACTGAGTCAGAAAGGACCTATAGGGAAATGGGTACTCAAGGGGATTGTAGGTGGATGTAGTGCTTTCTTTTTGTTTAAGAGTGCTTTACCTGTGTAAAAATGCTTTAGGAGCAAGTGCTGGGCTTTTCAGATAGAGAATAGACTGTTTAGAATGAAAGTAGAGCAGTTCTAAGGGAAAAACTGAAGAGCATATGGATATGGATACACTCCCTGGTTGTGTTGTGTGTTACAAGTCCTGTGTTCACGAACCATGGTATAAAACATAACCAGGCAGTGCTGATGTGAATATGTGACCCTGAACTAGGCGTCTGTTAATGCATATATATTGTTATCCCCCATACTGAGGCATAGTAATAGATGTACATACCTCTTTGTAAAAACTGATGTCAGCACCCTATAAATACTGCAGGAGAAGAAAAGCCACCCAGTAATGCGAATAGCGCGCTGCGCTAATGCATCTCTCTCAAGTGTCATAACATAGTTAGGTAGGGGTTTGAATCCTGCAAATGCTCCGTGTGTGTGTTGGGGGCAGGGGGTGTGCTTGTGTGCAATTCTCTTTGAAAGAAATGTCCCTTTTGACAACTGGAATAACACACTACATGATGTACATTCCTCTTTGTAAAGACTGATGATGTCAGCACCCTATAAGTACAGCAGGAGAAGAGAAACCACCCAGTAATGTGAATAGTGTGCTGTGCTAATGTGTCTCTCTCAAGTATCATAACATAGCTAGGTAGGGGTTTGAATCCTCCAAAAGCCATGTGTGTGTTTGTCACACAGTTTGTCAATGTGTGGTGGGTTTTGCTTTTATTATTGCATGACATATAATTATAACAGTAATTGCAATGCACACATCAGGTATGTGTGTGCCACATACAGATATGTACCTGTGACCTTCAATAGTTCCTATGTGTGAAGCCTGCCTCATATGAATACAGTTGTTACCTGTGCCAGCATGTCCTGCAGATTTCCTGACTGTACGCCATACATGTATGTTGTTGACAATGCAGGCTACTGCAGTGATCTGTGTCCTAGGCCAACTGGGTGACACACACTCATGAAAGCTGTGATATATTAATGTGGGTGAGGGTTCATGTCTGGAGTATATGTCACACATGTTATAACACAGCAAAGTCTGTGAGTAATGGACATCCAGTGTAGGTGTATGGCAACTGTTGCTGATATGCATAAAGACACCTTCTTGCTTAGGTGATACACCAAGGGACTGCACAATACCTTTGGAAATGTGAATATCACAGGATAGACAAGAAAACACTTGTCCATATGTACACACCATTACCCGTTCTACATGATGGGTGCTGCCACCTACATGGTACTACTGGAATACTATGTTAAGTACATGCTGATGACAATGTTACAGTTGTGCTACAGTAATAGAGCATGGCTTGGACAACAGGTATCTATCTGTATGATACCCTTCTGGTGGTCATGTGTGTCATGTGCAGACTGCATTGTAGGCCACTGTATACATTTCCAGTCGTGGATGAACATATCGCTAGTGTGTTGGCATGTACATGAGACTGCTATATGCCAAACAGTATTCTTCCCAGGGATGTGTGGGGCTCAGTAAGAATGGCTACTGGTATAGTGTAGTACTGCAGGGATATCACTGACACTGGGTTTCCTACATCTGTGTATCAGTTGAGGATACATCATGTAATAGGTTCATAGGTTCATACTAGGCTATCTGCCCTAGGGCAGTTATAAGCCTAGCCAGACTGTGTTTGTCTTTCGCCACCCATTTTAAATGTATTTTCATATGGCCTTTTTCCAGGTTAGTATACTCAGCCTCTGTGTAACAGTGACACAGAAGTGAAACCCAGGGTAAACCTACAATCTCCCATCCACTCAGCAACAGTCCTCTTGCAGAGAGTCATTAAGGGACTCTGCCTAACCTGGACTGTGCTTTTATTCCAGAGTGAAGGGAGCCTCTGGATTATGAATCTGTCCCTCCAGCATGTCCTATTTATGTAAGTGCTGAGGTGCAAGTGTCACGAGCACATAGCTCCATGGAATTTGGATTTTCTGAGGTGCAGCATGTCCATTAATTCCAGGTTGGACATGGTTCTATATGTCAGGCATCTGTTGGAGCCCTTTGATCCCCTTGGTGAGGTACTTTTGTGGACTTTCCAGTTACTGCAGGTCAGGTCTCTGGTAAGGTACACCACAAAAGGGGCATTGTACTCAATTATGGGCCTGATGAGGGATGACTAAAGAGGCACGATGACCTCCCGTGATCTAGCTGTGAATCCCTTCATGATTAGGTGGCCTATATAAACTGTCTGTGTAACCACTACAACCATGTGGTTGTCAAATGAGAGTTTGCTATCAGCTCGGGTCCCCAGGTCCCTAATCATGTGTACAGTACTTAATGGCTTACCACCTATGTGTTAATTTGTGGGCACTTTGTTCTTGCCAAAGGGGATGACTATACACATTTTGGCATTTAGCTTGAGGCCATGGCTCTGGCACCAGTTGTCTGTTTCTATGAGGCCCTTTTGTAGGATGCTTCTGTTGGCTGGTGAGTTGATTATGGAGCCCAGTTTGCAGTCATCTGCGAACCTGCTCAGCCACAGTCCATCTGTGTTGGCCTGTACCTCTGAGAAATATATACCAAACAAGAGAGGTCCCAGGACTGAACTCTGTGGGATGCCACTTGTAACCGGTTTGGAGTGTGACATGGCTCCAGCAATTCTGACCATGTGTGTTCTGTCCATGAGCCAGTTTGCAATCCATCTAGTGACATAGGGGTTTATAGTTATGCTGGTGAGCGTCTCTATAATGCCCGAGTGGGGTATTGTATCGAAGGCTTTTTCGAGGTCCAGGTAGGCTGTGTTGAACACCTTCCCCTCGTCACTGGCCTTGGTGACTGTTTCAAAGACATCAACCAGGTTTAAGAGGCAGGATGTGCCCTCAACAAAGCTGAACTGGGTAGGATCCAGTGTCTGTAGGTCCCCAATATCTTTATTTATGAGGTATATGAGGATCCTTTTCATAGCTTTGCAGACCAAGCTAATCAGGCGTATGGGGTGATAGTTTCCAGGATCCGTTGAGGCACCACCTTTGTGGAGAGGGATCACTGTTGCTGTATGCCACTCCTTAGATACATATCCTGTAGTAAGGCTGGGATTGAACAGTAGTTTTATGTTTGTGTTTAGTTCTTCTTGGAGTTCATGTAGGATGCAGCCTGGGACAATGTCTGCTCCCATTGATGCTGTGTTTTTGCTTTGGAGAGGGTGACTGAGCATCTCAGATGTCAGGGGGGCATCACTCTGCTGGGATATATATTTGCCCTTGTGGTGGGGAGGAGAGTGAGATGTTTGTGCTGAACCTGTCAGCAATGATGTTGGCAATGTATGTAGCTTAGGTGTATTCCTTGTCATTTAGGATAACTTCTGAGCATATCTGGGAATTCCCACCCAGATTCCTAACATAAGTAAAGAAAGCCTTGTGATTATCCTTAGTGTTTTGTGCAATATTTCTCTTGAAGCTGGCCTTAGACAATTTTATGAGTGCCCGTAATGTTTTCAAAATACTGATCAGAGATGCCTTCCCTTTGTGGGATATTGCTCGATCATGTAGTAGCTTCCTCCTTCTATTGTTTTCTGTTATGTGGCTGGGGTCCAGCAGAAAGGATGCCTGTCTTTGGAGGATTGGGTCATGGTTATATTTGGAATTGCATGATCTGTGCATTCCTGAAGGTGTTCATAGAATGCGTTTATAAAGGATTCAGCAGTGTGGGCCGTATTTTCCACAGGCCCGGGGGCTTTGAAGGATTCCACCTCTGTCTCGGTTTTGAGGTGTGTGGAATTTGCTTTAGGCAATTTTTCACTGTGGTTTTCTGGGCAGGGGCTGGGGTTGGTATGTGAATATACAGTGAGATTACTCTATGGTCTGATCTTACCAGTGAGGGATACACTTCTGGTCTGGAGCATAGAGTCCCCATGTTGGTGATGATCAGGTGCAGTATGTTTTCCCTCTTGTGGGAGTGGTAACAAGTTGTTCCATAGCATTTCAGTTTATGAATTCTAGGAACCTTTGGCCTAGGGTGTTGGAGCTACAGTAATGCTCCCAGTCTATGTGTGGGTAGATGAAGTTGCCCAATATAATGTTGTTTGGAGACACCTTCATATTTACATGTGTTCTTAAGTAGGCCAAGTGGGTTTCCTGGGTTTAGGAGGGTGGTCTGTAGCAGGCTATGAACTGGAAGGCAGTTTTACCCACTGTTAGTTGCACGTGGATAGTGTGTGATGCTTCATGCTGTGGCACCAACCTGGGGGTGTGGGTATCCTTGACATCTATTGATACTCACCCTCCTTACTTAGTTAGTTCCATGTTTTGGGGCTGTAAAGCATGGTATGAGGTGTAACCTGGTAGTGCTAGGATGCTCTTGGGAGCCTTGAACCAGGTTTCTGTTACTGCACTGATATCAACATTCTCCATGCTGAGTAGAGTTTGGACTGCATGCATCTTGCGGTTTAGATGTCTGGCATTGAGTATCATTACTTCCAGTTTCTTATCCCCTGTGATACCTATGTAGGTGGGTTTGTGTTTTCAGCCTTACCACCAGAATGCAAACATGTGCAGACATTACACTTTTGGAATTAACACTGGTGTATAAAACACTACAATGACAATCATACTGTTAATGCATCAGGCATGCTGGGATATACCCACATTGATATCATTACATTGTACTGTAAACAACATGATAATATTACTACAGTGCTATGTAGTCACCCTGTGCATCAGCACCATGCTATCCTGTTCCTGCATCAATGTTACAGATTGCAGGAGGTGGCACAGTTTCATCATATGCACAGGGTGTGTACTTGGTATGCCAGAGTCTGCCATTGACACATCCAATCAACATGTATGTGTGTGTGTGTTAGTGAGGGACAACAGTACAAAATGGGGCAATGTTGATGTGGTGTGTGTGTGTATGTGTTAGCCCTAGGTGTTAGCATTATGCATGTGTGTATGCATGCACACAGTTCCACCACATGGCTGCCATATACGGGTGTTTGTGGACAGCCACAGACTGTACCTGCCACGTCATACAGATCACTGTCTCTGGCCACGGACACGGTACCTGTGCCTGGCAGGGGTGCTACGGACAGTATCAGGTACTAAGCCAGACTGGGTACTGTCATCAGAAGCAGTTGGTTGATGACTGGACACATGTCCCTGCTGGGACTGTCCAGAGCCACGTGCATGTGGTCTTCTAGGACTGTCTGATGACAGCACAGACCCAGCATTGCTGGGGCTGGTACTGGCACTATGGGAGCGGCTGCAGGTTTGTTGTCATCCACGATGACTGCCAGCTGATGATGTTGCTGGCATATGTCCACATCGACGCCTCAACCGTCCTGCATTGCCCTGGCTCATGGACATGTAGTTGTGGAACAGATCTAATGTGTCCCCCCAACGTCTGTCAATGACCTCGCCGACAGTACGGATGGCAGCCACAACATCACGCATAGTGTCATTCATAGCAGTGCTATGTGCTCTAAGCTCCCTCAGACCCTGTCTGGTGTACAGTTCCATACGTGCCTGTGCCTGCAATTAGCCCGGAACATAGCTGAGGTTGAAAGACCTCTGTGGGCACGTCTGACAGGGGCAGTACGACCATGGATGCTCCCACGAGAACCCCTGGACATCTGCCTGTGTGGTACCATGTCAGGACTCTGGCCATGGCTGCTGTGAGGGGATGCATGTGCCACTGATACCACATTACCCTGGTCAATGCCCACTGTATGCTGTCCCTCAGCTAAGGACATTGGTGACAATGGATGTATCGGTAGGATGACTGTGAGCATTAATGGGGTTGACTGCTGTGTACTGTCGATTGGCTGACCAACAACAGACCCTGTCACACCTCCCTGTGCCATTACACATGTATCATCATTATCACTATCCCCAGCAGTGGCTTCAGGTTCCCTGCTGCACGCCAACAGAGCAACACCAGAACCTGTGAGAGGAAGACAGGAAACACAGTTTACAATGTGTACACAATGTTATCACAGATGCACATGCACACATGCACACAGGCACATGCACACATGCACACATGCACACGGGCACATGCACACATGCACACATGCACACGGACACATGCACATGGGCACACATGCACACTCCTCAGTACAGGAGATACAAACAAACACACACCTGCTATCCAACACATACACAATACTGTTTGAGGGTATTATAAGTATTAATATTATTATTAGTATTAATAGTATTGTTATTACACACTCACCAGCATGGATTGGCTGCCTTGCTGTTACTCCAGAGGGACCTGCACAAATAAGAGAGTTATTGTCAGTGGCCACAACTGTGCCATTGATACTGTGAGTATGATACAGTACAGTAGTACAACAGTTGGCTTTCACAGGTGTACTGATGATATTCAGAATATCAATCTTGCACAAGAATAGGCAGGATAATAGCTACACACACAGTACACATCTCACACATGCATGAACTACCAGTGCAGAGAACAGTCAACTACAGATATGGCATGTTACCTGCACACTCCATGTCCACATGCTGGGTGGCTCCAGCCTCCATCATGACACATGTCTGTGGATGTTGTTGTTGTTGGCCTGGAGCCACAACACTTAGGAGGAGCTCCTCCACTCTGGTGAGGGGGGGGTGGATAGGTACCCCACCACCTGTGGCAAGCTGTTGTCTGTGGATATTAGACGCACGCTGACGGACATTTCTAATTAAATCACTGCAGTGATGGCGTACCTGCTCATATGTCTGGTTATGCATGCCTATGTCATTTACCCGACGGACAAGGTCTTGCCAAAGTGCAGCCCTCTCCTGCTGGTTCTGGCTGGTCCTGGAAAACAGTGTGGAAAAATCCTGCACCAGGCTCTTGTGTATCTCCTCATTCTCTGCAGCTGAATAACAGGGGTTACGTTGATGCACCATCACCCTGGAAGGAAAAGAAAAATATGTGAGCAAGTAATATGGCAACGTAATACTCTACTGTACTGATATCACTGAACTGCCATATATAGCATTTGTCTGTCTTTCAGGGGATACACATGTAAATTACCACATATCAGTGCTCAGCCAACAACTGTGTGACAGTGCCTGACACACTCCATACAACAAACTAGTATACACCATCACTCAGCGCACTGTTTGAGGTACAATGCACAACCTCACACTGGGGGTATGTATCAAGTTAATGGATGGAGAATATTGTCATCCCATGCAATGCATGTAATGCACATTTACAGTTTCACTGGTAATCCACCCCAGTCTTTGCTGCCATACCCCTACCTACACCGTAGTCGTACACAGGGAACTACAGCACAACATATGGCAATGTAGTATGTTTGTATCCCAATAACTGACACATCCTTCTCTGGCCTCACACCGAGGACACACACTACCATGACAGACACAAAGTCATGCTGAGCAATCACACCATTACAGACCTTGCACACAGTCAGTGTCACACTCATTCCACCTCACATAGTTGGTATTGCAATGAGTACATGTGTGTGTGCATTGTATCATAGGTAGGTACTATGCTATTGGCCCTGGGCCTACGGCAGCATAGCCTTATGCTACCCTGCCCCTTGGGACACATGTAATGTGATTGTACTTGCACCTGTCAAACAGTTACACAGAGGTGACTCATACGGCATATTACCTATCTCCATAACATTCATCAGGGGTATGTCTGACATCTACTAATAAGGAGCCTTGCTTGTTAATGCTGGGTGGTTTAGTCCAGGGTATGGCTTATTTGTGGATAGGAACCTGTACCTCCAGCATGTGCTCTTTACTGCGGTGACAAGGATGAGGGCCATAGGTCATTTAGGCTGGACAGATTGTGAGGTGTTACCATGGCGGTTGGACAACTGGTATGGGTGTGACATAACTTTGTATATCCAGCAGTGGTAACCTCTGTGTAGGTCATATGAAAGGCACTCTATCTGTGGTTTTGTCAGTCACTCTGCATAGGGAATGTGTTTGAGGGCATTATCACTCTTTGTTAGGTATGTCTGTGGCCTTTTCCCTTGCTGTAGTTGTCATGGGAGGTACATACCATGTAGGACATTGTGAGGTGTAGAGGGGTACACTGACCTACATTTCCCTAGCTGACACACCATTTGTGATGACACGTACCATGTACAGGGATTACAAGACTAGTGTGCCACTGTGAATATCAAAGGGAGGCTATTGTACACTTGTTTCCCATGTTCCCTTCTGACACCTCCAGTAGTAGGCAGGCAACCACCTATGTGGTAGTTAGTGGTTAAAGTGTTTTGGAATAGGGTATGGTACTCCAGTATCCACACTAGTGTTCAGTCCATGCCTTCGTCACCAGGCACCTGTTGCAATACATCTGCCCCCACGTGCCTCTCTCTCTCTCTCTCTATATATATATATATATATATATATATATATATAGATATATTCATATACATACATATCTATAGACATTCATATCTGTCTGTATATGTGTATGTATCTATATATATCTATATATGTATGTATTTATTACATCTATATGTATATACATATTCTATCTATATATGTCTATCTATTTATACATACCTCTCTATCTATGTATATATATATATATATATATATATATATATATATATATATACATACACATACACACACTAACATACTTCTGAACATCCATTGCTGTACAACCTACATTGTACATTGTACTACAACGTACATTGATATGTGCACATAGCAACCTTCAACTACATATGTATGTCCAGCCTTCACTAACAGTTGCAGTATGTCCCTTGCCCTATGCACATCTTCATATACATATAGATACAGACTGCTAACACATATGGAGGGTTCACAGTATGTAGATTATTAGATTATGTAGTTTACATTACCTTTGTTTCTGACAGCTTTTTTGGATGGCTGGCTTTTTGGCTGGCTGGCTGGCTGGCTTGATGGCTTGTTTTTTTTTTTTTTTTGGTCTCTCTCTCTCTCTCTCTCTCTCTCTCCCTCCAGTTGCTGCAATGATATTATTGCATGTGTGGACTGGCAGTACAGGCTGCTTTTGTAGGTATCTGCACATGTGCATGTGATGGCCTCTGCACCAATTGTTGGCCAGCATTTACTAATTGCATGCAGCCTGCTGTGTGGTAATTGCAGTTCTCACTGTGATTTCAGGACAGTGCTATAAAATGTTAGGTTAGGTAGGCGTAGGCCTTTCAGTTTAGCAAGGTGGGGACATGCTGGTTTGCTGTGGACACTGTTGTGTCAGTCAAAAGGTTGGTATGTCTCTCATATCTAAGGCTGTGTTGTAGCCACTGAAATGCATGTTGTACTGAAACCTGACTGTTGCTTCTTGCAGTTCATTCTTCTCAGTGTGTATGTTAACTCACACCTAATAATGCCAACACTGTTTACATGGGAGTATGTACTTTCCTGTAGATTAACTGGTATACAACAGTAGCTCTTGCAATGTGTTGCTATGGCTTCACTATTTTGCCTTTACATTCACTCCTTGAAGGCCTGATATTTGTCTTTACTGGAATGTGTTGCTATGGCTTTCCTATTTTCCATTTACATTCACTCCTTGTAATGCATGACATATTTCTTTCAGCAGCAATTTCTTATATGTTTGGTGTGGTTTGGTGGCACTGCATGCAGTCTGGTGAGGCCAAGGTCTGGGGTTTGACACTTACAAGGGTATCTTATTTTGCTGCTGAGCAGTAGTAGGGCCTTGTACTTTGCACTAACAGTTATGAATATCAGGCACATGCAGTGCTTGTAAACTGCTATACTGTCCTTAGTTTGTTAGATGGCTACATCCTTTGATATTTCTGGGTTGTACTCCTACATGAGGGTGTGCTTGTGGAAGCAATTCTACAGCTATTCGCAGAGTGTGTAACAGCAGACAGGCTGATATGCCTGTGTGTTTCTGACACTTGCAGGCCTCAGATACTCTCGGGTATATATTTGAGCAGCCTCAGGGAACGGTACATATCAGTGGGATACACCCATGATATATTTCAGATATTCTGCAGTTGTGACTGTGGGGTATTTTGAGCATATGTATTACTACACCATTTCTGACATGCAAGTAGTGTGTACTTTAACTTATTGACAGTCACCATTACGTGGGATTCCCCACCTTTCTGCCTACTGTTAGTACATTTCGCAGGGAGTCAGTGGGGCACAGGTAACATTTTTTGACAAATGAAGGACATCCCTGTAAATCAGTCACAGTTGGGATGTCTGGTCTCATACCTATTCAAATATGGTGGTGTTTATCCTGCTCTGATACCATGTGTGGTTTGTAAGGTGCTACTCTAACATTATTACCTCCTAGCATGGCTGTTTCTCTTATCACACTAATGTAATGCAATTCCACAAGAACTGCCAGTAAAGATACAGGAAACAAGCTTTGTGTAATGGCCTTCCTATATTCACTTTACATTCAGTCCTTCTATGTCATGATATATTGCTTTCAGCACCAAGTTCTTGTATATCAGTTATGGCTTAGTGGTAAGTCATGCAGACTAGTGTTTCCAAGGTCCTGTGTTCGAGACTGACAGGGGAATTTTATTTTTCTGATGAGCAGACTACAGGCCTTGTCATACAGAGTGACTAAGGTATTTTTAAGCAGTTGTAAGTGGGTTTGCGCTGGTTTGCACAATGCTCACGCATGCGCACAGTCGCTTAGCTAAGCGCACACAAGCGCACACCTGCTGACTACTGCTTAAAAGTGCTTACTCTCGCTAACACCCGCGCTAATTTCTTTTAAAGAAAAGAAAATGGGGAGATAGGAAAGTGGTGAAAAAGGGGGTACAAACAGGGTAGGACAGTAGGAAAACAAGCTCGGGATGTGCAGGAAGGATGTAGGGAAGGCCCATAGCTGCCCATTTCTTTACCAGCAACAGCTGTGCATATGTGTGAAATTTGGTGTGAAGTTTGAAACCTTCCACCCCTGAGAGAGGGGTGAGGACAACAAAATATGTTGTACAGCCAATGTTAATTATCAGTTGACATGTCCAGCAGACATGTCTGCAAAATGGGCAGCTATGTATGGAACGTAATTTTTTTGTGGGAACAGAGTGCCCTTTTTTTTTCAGGTGAGAGTGGGATATGAGGTACAGGAAGTAGGTATATTTGGGGAGGTAGGTTGGGGAGGTTAACAGACAAGACAAACAAGATGCATACAGGGGCGGAGTATGACACATGTGGGGGGTAAACACAATTGATGGGGATGGATGTTTGGATATCGCGAGCCCATGAGCCCACAGATGGCAACAGTGGAACTGAGATCCCCACCCATGGGCAGTTACCACTGCACCTTCACTGCCCAGGATGGGGCTGTGCTGGGGGCTGTATAGGATGGGCAGGCACACCCGTGAGTTGCGCCACCCTCACCTCGAGCTGGAGTAGGGGATCAAGCACAGCATGCCTGATCTCGCTACGCACCACAGACCGGACACTATGGAGGGTGAGTGGACGTTCTCCTCCGGCCACGCTTGCAGAGGGGGGACGAGCCCCATCCCCTGCAGCGCTTCCACCCAAAGGTGGCACAGGGCCACCGGAGGAGGTCCCGGCCTGGGCACTGGTGCCAGGTGCACTCACCAGCTGAGGTGGGAGAGGTGGGTCCGCTGGAACCCGCCTTCCCTGTTGTCCTATGTTTAGCAGTATTTTATGACATTTTGGGTTAGTAACAAACAACACCATTCAAAATTAGTTGTAACAGCATGCATCAGTATTCCCATTAAACAAACACCCATGAATTCCAAACATTGAACAGCAAGCATAACACATGCATGTTTAGAACAACAGTACACAATCCAACAGCATGCACGGTTGATTGATGGCAACAGGCCATCAGGTTTGGATATGTGAACAGGGCACATGCATCAACGTACATGCAGATATGTATGAACCAACAGGACAAATGTCCATGGGAATTAATTGTGTATACACATACCCAGTTTGGTGTGGAATGGCATCATTTGTGAAAATGGGGTAGGGTGAAGAAATATTACATTAACAACTTAAACTACCTATACATATGCTGTACATTCCTAGTAGCTGCAGATATATACCCCCTACATGTCTTTGTACAGTTTCCTATATGTAACCTTAGGAATGTTGGTGATGGGAATATTACTGCTACATTAATATAGATTCCATTTTTATTCATACATGTTCATATCTGGCTGTGTTCAGGTACAGCATCCTGCTACATTTGATTTATATGGCTCTAGACAACTGTGGATGTTCAGTATTTCATACAACCATACTATCTCCATATTGCAAGGGTACAGCACCATATCCAAATTGTGGGACAGACACATTCCAGGTTTAGTACTTTATTACACCCATTTCACTCTTTGGTTGTGGCTGTCTCATTCATTTCATTATGTACTGACTGCAGTATAACTTTATTCCAGACTTATTACAGCTTTCTTGGTCGATTCATACCATCTTTCTCACACTCTCACTTGTTTTATTTTTACAATTCAAGATGGTACTTAATTCTAGGTGTTATTAACATTTCTTACTTGGTTACAACAATCCTTTCCAACAGACTCACTTATTTCATATGGCAGATTTTAAAAGGGGATGTATTTGACACATGTCTATCCTTTGTAGATTGATTACCAGTCATTTTCAGGGTGAAGCAGTTATCTGATATTACAATACAGGTGGAAACTCTATTTCAGACTTGTTTAATGTTTATTTCTGGATTACAGGCTGCATCACTTATCTAATCTTACAGTACTAGCAGAATCTTTCTTCTAGGCTTATTTGAACTTTATTAATATGTAACAACACTGAACTCTTTTACAAGCTGTCTCACTTATATTCTATAACAATTCCATGAAATTAATTACTAACCTGCCTGGTGGTGCAACCTCACCAGCCTATCAGCATAGGCTCGCTGATTCATGGAACGGACACCTGCAGCTGTAATATAAATGAAGTAATATTGGAACATACATCTCCATAATACAGGCTAGGATAATTTCTTACATACTTAATTACATGGATACTTACTCAGTAGTGGGGCTTTGGGCATTTGCCGGGCCTCCTGGATCCAACGGTTGAGTTGGTCCTGCTTACATCTCTTCAGGTCCGCATGGTGGTGATGGACCTGTTCAGTCCTTGGTATGCCTGTGGCACTGGTGAGATCATGCGCCAACCAGTTCCATGCCTCTGCCTTGTATGCACCCCAGTGAACCTGGCCCTGCATGAGTTGAGCTTCATGATCGTGGACTAGGAGCCAAACCATATATTTGGACTCCTCAACACCCCACCTCTGTGCTCTAAAGCGACTTCCCTCTCCTGCACCTGCCATCCTGACTGCAAATGGGTACCACAATCAGTTATGCTGTGTATTCCCACCTATGGGGCTTATATATGCCCGTTTTCCCGCACTTATCTGTGATTGGCCATTTTGGATATTTATCAGCTTAAGAAAACCTGCTTTGTCATGCTTCTATTTCCATTCATTCCTATATATATATGCTAATACTGCATTTCTCAGTACAACTGTCATGGCTTAGTGGTTCAGTACTTTGACTATGGTGCACAGTATCCTGGGTTTGAGCCTGGGCATTGCTTTTTTTGTTTTTACTACTGTCTAGACAGGGTAGGAGGTGTGTCTGTGTAAAGGTGGTTTTGATACAGCTTGCTCAACGTTGCCCGCTGGTAAGCCGGTTGGCGCGCAAACGGCTTACGCTGGGTAACGCGTTATTTGGCTATGAGCATGCATATTTCACTGTGTGAAGTGTTGCTCAGCTACGGGCACTCATTTTAAGCATGTTAAAGTGGTGCTCAACTCCGGGCACTCATATTACACCTGTTAAACTGCTGCTCACCTGCGGGCAGTCATATTACGCTTGTTAGACCACTGCTCACCTATGGGCACTCATATTCAGATTTGTAAAGCCTTGCTCAGCTATGGGCACTTATACAATTTTTTTATATTTTCTTGTGTCGGTTTTCTTCAAAATACATGGCCCATTTCATTACATTTTACTTAAATTATAGTTTTATATATATATATATATATATATATATATATATATATATAGATATACATATATGTCAGGGGATTGTTTCTGCTTATTTAAATAAAAATAGAAAATTATGTTGTGGGGGCTTGAACCGTGACTACCTCTTCTTTGGCCAACGTCTCTACCACTACGCTATTGCTACATGGCTTAATTTGCATATTTAGATCTTATATGCTTTTCAATGACTGCTAACTGTGACTGAGCGGAGGGCATACCGGCGCAAACAAGCGCAACTATGGGCAAACATTTTGGAAATTATAAAAAAAGTTAAACTGCTATTTTTACGTTTTACATTACAGTTGGGTTTATAGTCTGTGGGGGCATGTGTGGTGTTGTGTTCCTTGACATTTCCGCAGACTCGCTCGTGGGAGTTTACTTTCAAGACTCTGACTCTTCTGGGGGCGTGTCCCTTTGCAGAACTCGGCATTCGGACATGCCCCCTACTTTCCTATACGGACCGTGTTAGCCTAGGGTGTGATTCAACATGATCTCATGAATATGCATGGCATGCTGACATCATACCGTTAGACTGCAGCCTCCGTGTAAGACATATTAACTCTTACACGGAGGTTTCGTTAATCCTGCCCATTATCATTTTTCCATTTACACACTATGCCGTTCATGATTTCTTTCATTAGAACAACTGCTTTTCAGTCCAACATTACATGAATAACTCCATTCCTGCCTTCCCTTTAAACTTCACTCCTCCTCTTGAACATTATGCTACATGTATTATTTCCACAAATTCTATTTACTTCTATGTAATTTGCTCCTTCCCTTTTCTAAAGATCCCTCTTCCAGTTCTGTTATCTTTTTTACAATATTCAGTACTTCAAATACAGCTGGTTTACATTTTGAGTTCCATTTTCTAGCAATTGCTTTTTTGGCAACCAGCATAGCTACACTTAATAAGGTCTTCCTATGTCTAGGCAATTCATATCCTCTGTCCCATCTCAAAAGAATCATTTCCTTAGTTACAGCCATTTGCTTCCTCAAAATTTCTGACACAGTACTCTTCAGTGAATTTTTATATCTGCCTTCTCATTCCACTACCAAACATATGCCCTCAGTTACCTCCTTCTTTCCCATCACACCGCCAACATTTGCTTTCTGCCTAAAGAAAAGTTTTTTGAAGTCTGCTTGGAGTATAAAAATACCTATGCTAAGTAAAAATCCTAAACCTTCTAGACTACTTTGCATACTTGAGAGCCGTACATATGTCCTCCCATTGTTCCCTTGTAAATTGCTTTTCCAGGCTCTCTCTCCCATCTTTTCTAACCTCCCCTGATTGATTCTTATAGTTATCATGCAATAATTTATATGCCCAACTACATATCTCATTTATAATAGCAGCTTCTATTCTATTCTAGATTGACTAAAAATTCTAACAGAACATTTTTTTCACTTAGGATTCCACTATCCCTTTTTCTTTGCCTATACATTGATACAAATCCCTGATAGGGAGAGCAGTCTCTGACCTGCAGTGTAAACTTCTGCTTGGTCTTATCCCCTATCTAATAACTTTCCCTCTCTAGTTATTTGCTCCAAATGCCTTGGTTCTTTTGTCAGTTTTCTTCAGTAAATTCCAGCCCCCCACCTATCTTCTGTACCCCTAGTTACAGTCATCCTGATTGGTAAAATCTCCTTTATCCATTTATGTCTTGGCTTAATTTTTAGAATACAATATCTAGATATTGTAATCTATCCGTTGAGGTAGTATACTGAATTTCTACAACTTGTCGTACTATGAATATAATAAAAATATCATGTCTTCAAACATGTAACCCTTCTGCATGGTGGTTAGTATTCTCCATAAGGATCTGCATCCAAAATCTCACTCTCTCCTTATTTCTTGAACTCTTCCCCTTCTTCATCATCATCCGTTTCCACTTTGAATTCTAAACTTCAACTTTTGTTATGTAAATAATCCTTAACTGCATAACTCTAAAATACCCCATCAAATCAGGCAATGACCGAACCACATTGTTTGTTTGGGAAGATAAACTTATACCACTTAACTCTTTGTCCTCTTTCACTCACAAATAAATTCCTACAACTCTTTATTAATTGTTTTCAACAACTTTTCCTCTAACTGATAAAATATGCTTGACCTGTATATAAAACTAAAGGGAGTAAAAACATTTTAACGTCTTGTATTTTACCATTTGATAGCTTATTGTGTTTTTATCTGATTGGCCCAAAGGTTTAATCTTATAAAAGTCTTTCATCTTGCTCATATAAAAGAATTACATTTTTGTGTTATTGTGCTCATTTATTCAGAGCTTTCTTGTGCCTGGCTTGGATGCTTGTCTCTGCAAGACTTTGCTTCTAAAATCATCTGGACCTACTAAGCTGATATAAATATTTTTTGCAACCACTGGTTGATAGCTTACTGTGTTCTTATCTGCTTGGCCTGAGGGTTTAACCTTATAAACGTCTTTCTTCCTGCTTGTATAAAAGACATGCCTTTGTGCAAAGTGCAAATGTGGTTCTCCATGCTTGCATATAAGCAAACCTCTCCAGTTTAAAATCCTGTATAGGAAATGCTGTCTGTAGTCTCCCACTGTTCACAGCTAATTGTAGAGCTGCTAGTTTGTGCAGGGGGTGGTACCACTGTAGGTCATCTATTAGTATACTACTAAACATTCTCACTTTGACCTTTAAGTGACTCTCCCTTACTCCTTTCCTTCTAGAAATTCTGTTTCCTTGCCTTCCATAGCATAGGGTAGATTTGGTCCTGCTGAATCTAGACTGTTTGGTATCACTGTGCTCTTAGACCACCAATCTTACATTAAAGGGGTCTCCCTGCACTCTTGTGGCAGAAGTGTGCACCTCAGGACCCATCTGAATTGGAGATTGCTGGAGAAAGACTCAGTTTGGGACTTCCCATTGGTAGCAGGTTAAAATAGTTTAAATTTGCCTATATATCAGCCAAGCATTTGCGCAGGTTTGCGCTCAGTTTACTGGAGCTGCTCAACATTTGGCAACTTTAGCCAGAGGTATGTAGTACATCTGCACTGATATCCAAGGCATCCACTGAAAAAAAAGTATATTTTAAGTCAGTACTGCACTTTGTCAACTGTATTTAATTGAATTGCTGCTTCATGTTTGCTGTTTGTGACCAAGTCCAGCTAGCCCACTTCCTTCTCAAATACCACATTCAGAAAAATCCTGCCAAAATGGATGGGCAGTTTCCCATCATTTTCCCTGCCAGCTTGATTGATATGGGCATCTTGAGAAAATGTAGCAATTGTTTCATGCATACTGACAACCATTTTTTTTTTTTGAAAAAAAAATTTTTTTTTTTTTTTTTTTTTTGACAACCATTTACTCCTAAAGCAAACTAACACTCTATGCAAAAGATGCAAATACACTGTGGAACTGCAGTCAATTCTCTCACATAAAAACAAAGTAGACATCAAATAGGTTGTCAGCACATGCACTTCACCTCTCATGCAAACCTCACCTCTCACACAAAATAAGTTCACAACACATAAACCCGCATAGGCGGAGGTACTCACTAAGAGAACTCCCAAATACAAACCACCCACACTCACCACTAAGCATAAAGAAACCACTACACATATCAACCCACACACATCCATGTCTCAACAAATAAGACCCTAAGGCAAAACACATCAAATGTCCTGGTCATAGATGACTCCATAGTGAGACAGACAGATGTCCCCCTCACCAGACTGGACAAGGAGAAGTCACGTTCAGCTGCCTATCAGGTACCAGGATCATAGTCCATGTTGGAGTGAATGACTTTAGACATACCTCTGTGGACTATATGAAGAGAGACATGATGGAACTCTCTGATTATGTGTCCCAGATAGGTATGTCCTTAGCCCTAAGCAGTATCCTACCCTCACCCAGGATGATGCCACAACATAAACAAAAAATGATTGACTTCATTAATTGGCTTAGCTTTTGGTGTTAGTCCAGGAGGATCCAGTATCTGTCAGTCTGGGAGGATATGGTAGACAGACCTTGCTGCTTTGCTAGACATGGCCTGCACCTGTCCCCCCCAGACTTTCAGATACTGGCAAAGGCCCTTGCCTCCCCCATAGTGCATTTTTTAGGCAATGTCAAAACAATAAATTTCCCAATGTAAAAAAATCTAATCGAGACAAACTCAGGGTTGTGCTGCTTAATGCTAGGAGTTTAAACATGAAACTGCAGTCCCTGAAAGCACTCCTCGACTTAGAGTATGCTGACTTCTGTGCAATTACCGAGACATGGTTCAAGGCCACTGAGAGCACCCGGGCTGTGCAAGGTTACAATGCCATCCACACATTCAGACCTCAAAATGAGTGTGAAGGAGTCAAAAGTGGAGGTAAATCCATCTTTATTAAAGCCAAATATACTTTGACATTGGTCTAACAGCTTACTCTCTCAAAATACTCCATGTCCAATTAGCTATTGAGAAAGTACCATTTCACATCATTGCTAGCTATAGACACCCTCATAAATCACGGTAAGCACACCACTTAACTCGATTTACTGGAATCCCTTGCCATATAGCCCAACATGTTAGTCATGGGAGATTTCAATTATCCTTCCATAGGCTGGGAGACATACACAAGCGAAAACATGTAAGCCCAAAGTTCCTGGACTTTGTTAACACAAATGTTCTGGAGCAGATAGTCTGCATCCCTACTAGGGGCTGTAATGTTCTGGACATAGTATTCACCAAGGGTCTGTATCAGAACACTGAAGTTTTAAAACTTTGAATATTCTAATATCGACCCATTTTAATCAAACGCTAAAAATAGCGAAGCTGCAGAACACAGAATTCTTTCCTAGGGAAAGAATTTGGTTGGCTGGTTCTGTGGCTTCGCTATTTTCAGCACTGCAGTGGAGATTTACAGGTCGGGTTCAGGTAAGTGTGCAATTGTGTGGTTGTTAGGATTAGGGCATGGGTTAGGTGAGTTAGGGTTATGGTGAGTTAGGGTTAGGGCGCAGGTTAGGTGAATTAGGTTTAGGGGCAGGTTAAGTGAGTTAGGGTTAGGGTACGGGTTAGATGAGTGTGCGATAGTGACGGACCTTAGGGTTAGGGTTTGGGTTAAGGTAAGTGGATAGATAGTAGTGTATGTATAGTTTAGTGTAGGGTTAGTTGTAGGATTATAAGTGTATGTGTGTGTATTGATTTTTTTTAGGTGTGCTTGTGTTGTGTGTATGTGTTTTGGAATAGCGAATCTTTTCCCAAGGAAAAAATTTGCTGTTCTGAATGTTCGATATTATGTGGTTTAGATATTTTAGGTTCGATGAAATAGCGTTTGCTATTTTCATCTTTCGATAATGTGATATAAACACTTCATCAACATGGGGAGTGGTCACTGTATTTCCCCATGTATGATACCCTCCCTGGTTAGGTCAGACCACAAATAAGTCTTGTTTGAAGTAACTACTGGAACTGACACCCTCACAGGAACAAAAATTATAAAAATAACTTCACCAAAGCTAACTACAGCCCACTAAGCAATGGTTTAAAAAGCTTCATACCTCTCACAATCACAGACGTCAATGATCACTATGCAGATGTGTATGCAAATGCCCTATAAAAACACATAAGTGACTGCATAAACTCCACTGTACCTGACTGGATCAAACACAGATCTGTCCGTAAAAACAAACCACAGTGGTGGACTTCAAGTATAAAGATTATATAACTACAGGAAGAAACTGTTGTTCAAAGGCAAGAGGGATATCACTCTGCAGAGGAAGAGTTCCCTCCTAAGCAGAAACAAGAAAATAAGAAATCTTGTAAAGTTTTCTACAGCAAATTATGAAACTAAAATTGCATCCCTAGCCAAGGATAATCATAAGGGATTCTTTAACTACATCCAAAGTGTAAAAGGGAATGCCAAGCTATGTGCTGAACTGGTTGTAGATGGGATCACTCCTACTACACTGGAAGATATAGCAAACTTGCTAGCTGACAGATTCAGCACAAACTTCATGCCCCCTATCCCCACCTACCATATCCCAAAGCATACCTGACACCACTCCTCTGCTTAGTATTTCCAGAGAACAGGTCTTCTCTGCGCTCGCCAAGGCCAAAAACATGACCACAATGGGACCAGATAATATCCCAGGTTGTTTACTAAACAGTCTAAAACAAGACCTAGCAGACCCCCTTGGAGTTCTCTTTAATCATAGCTTGAGAACTGGCTATGTTCCTGCAGAATGGAGAACAGCAACAGTAATACCCCTGCACAAAGGGGGGGGGGGGCATCAACTGACCCTGTGAACTACAGACCCATAAGTCTAACCAGCCTCATCTGCAAGGCCATGGAAAGAATTATCATGGATCTTATCAACAAGGAAATAAGCAAACTCCAAATGCTGGACCCAACCTAGTTTGGCTTTGTTAAGGGTAGATCATGCTTATTAAACCTGGTAGACTTCTTTGAGAATGTCACCAAAGCCATGGATGAAGGTAAGACAGTGCACACATAGCCTATCTCAACCTTGCCAAGGCTTTTGACACAATTCCCTACTCTGGCATCATTGAGAAACTCTCCCAGATAGGGATTAACCCTTACATTACAGGATGGGTAGACAATTGGCTCATCATCAGAACACACTCTGTCAAAATTGGTGACTCCACCTCCACCAGTAGACCCATCACCAGTGGAGTACCACAGGGATCTGTGTTGGGTCCCTGTTTGGCATCTATTTCTCAGAAGTGCAGGCCAATGTAGATGGCCTTTGGCTCACCAAGTTTGCTGATGATTGCAAACTGGGAGCAATCACCAAGTCTCCCAGTGATGTCAACATATTGCAAGAAGGGCTAACACAAACTAATGATTGGTGCCAAAGCCACGGTGTAAAACTAAATGCAAAAAACTTATTATTCGCTTTGGCAAAATGAAATTTCTTGCAAATTACAATATTGACAGAACCCCCCCTTGAACTCCAATCCAGTGGTGTGAGACTTGGGAACAAAGGTTGATAGCAATCTGAACTTTGTCAACCAAGTTTCTACAGTGGTAAGGAAAGCCTTTTATGTAGTGCACCTCATAAGCAAGGGCATAGCATCCAGGTCAAGGGATGTTATAACTCCACTGCACTCAACCCTTATTAGATCACTAATAGAGTATAATGTACCCTTTTTCATGTACATCACCAAACACCTGCAGCAGCTGGAGAGACCTAAGAAGCTTCTCACAAAGAAAATACAAGGACTCCAAATCATAACTTCCGTGGACTGGCTAAAAGCCATATCACTTTACTCTGTGTTTTATAGGTTGCTGAGAGGTGACTTGTGCATTATCCAATCCTGCCCTAATGGAAATGCTGCACATCTGCAATTCAAATGGCTCAAGATTCACTTGCTCTAGTGATTTCAACTTAGCTTGTGACATTAACTGATTATGCTGGAGAGACAGATATGTCTCCCAGAGACTGCAGCTTCTCTGGAATAGACTCCTTATTCATGTAAAACAGAGCTCCTTACTGACCCTATTCAAATATAACCTAGACAATTGGATGGGAGACCACAAAGTCACCCCAGGGGTGATACCTATGTCCCTCATGGACCGGGGTAGCCAGTGTTGCTTACAGACCCACTCGGTTCTTAAATTCATTCTGTGAACTACCAAAAAAAGAACAAATGGGGATACTTGGGATTAACATGGCTGGGCCTGTAAAAGCTCTAGGGCCACTAACCTAGTAACCTCCTATGAACCTATGAACCTATAAAGCAAATAACAATGAGAAAGAGAACACCCCTGCCTGTTCCTCTGTTCAAACACAACGTATCAGAGAGGAACCCTCCCACCAATTGTATTTCTTGTGCTTAAGGAACTTGCTGCTCACCTGTTGTAACTTCTGTGAGACACTCATGGACCTGACTGCCCAATTTCTTTCAGCCTGGTTCCTCTGTTCAAATGTAACTTATTGGAGAGGAACCCTTAATTCTTGCTTTCAATCCTTCATATATCCTCATAATTAACCTTATTATTCTATCAGGTTACGCAAATTGTTATGGTTTCAAACTGTCAGACGTCACACCACAATTCAGTGGACAATAATAATTAATTAATTTATTCATTTATTTTACAATTGTTAACCAGAAAAGTCCAACTTGGAACAAAGCCAATTTTCAGTGGAGGCCCAGGGAGAAACGGTCCAGACGCAGGTCTTTGTAATGTGGGAGGAAACTGGAGCACCCAGAGAAAACCCACACGAACGCAGGGAGGACATGCAGACTCCACACAGAAGGTACCCCAGCCAGGAATCGAACTGGAGAACCTCTTGCTTTGAGGTGAAAACACTACCGCTGCAAAACTTACCAGCCATTATCTTAACACACACATGTGGAGACGAGGCAATCAATAACCTATCTCCTCGATTGTTTTCCAAGGTTTTTATACACTTTCAGAATAATCAATATCAGCATGTGTATCATATAAAACTGTCTTGACCAATCAGGAGTAACCATTACAGCATTATTTTTTGCTTAGCATTAGGAATCATACAATAGATCATACAGTAGTTATACACTGTATTAATAACTTATTTACAGGAACAATCTCATGAGAATATACATAAAAGTTTCTAAATTAATGTTAAGTATGTATTACTTAAATCTTTGTCAGGAATCTGCAGAACATGCTATTGTTCTATTACTCCCTAAAACAGTTCTCTATAACATTCAAAGCTCACGTTATACATTCTTTATTTTTAAACAAGACTTCCATAGCAGCTGTGTACTGTGTATTGAAGGTCATTTGTCAACAATTTCAACGTTTTAAAAAATCATGTTTTGAAATAAATCTGATGAACCTTGCCCTGTGTTTCAGTAAACACTGAAAGCATTTCTTTTAATAAGCATATTTTCACTTCTGAACATTTGAATCAGTATGCACACACTATATATTGGCATTTGATTTTAAATAATATTGATTAAAATTCCCCCATCTGATGCTACGAAGCATCATCCACATCAAAGTGACTTTTTTAAATTTTGGCAGTATTTACATTTTAATGATTCTGAGCTGTATCACCACAAATGAAACATTCTTTACAAATCTTTTCCATTTTTCCTTTACGTTCACAATCTTTAGTCATTTTTAAAAGATGCTTTTGTTTGAAATAAAAGTATATTTCCTTTTTGAAGGTAAGAAAATGTAATTAGAATACTCACACTCAGACTCTTCAGCAGATTTCTCAACGATGCATTGAATATTACGAATCTTTTCACATTCCCCCTTATATAGGTTATCATAAATGTTACCAAAATCTATTAATATTTCTTTCTCCACATTAATTACATCTTGATTATTTTTATTCATGGTCAAAGGTAATGTTTCACATATTTGCAAGCAATTAATTATAAAATACAAGCTTTAATTAGAAAAAGTAGTATTGCTATCATAATTATTATAAGAGCTATAAGCATGACAAACTTTAAAATACTTCCTCCCCAACCTGAGAACTAACCTGTTAAGTATTCCCATTTTAAACTGTCAGCATCTTCAGCATGAGCATAACTTGCAAACTTGTGAATCAGTTTTAAATGATTATCAATTTGATCAGAATTATTTGTGATGTATGCACAGCATTTTGCATGGATTAAAGCACACGTCCCATCCTTAGATGCTAGAGTAGAATCTAGCACCATCCTGTTCGGTTAACTCTTGAGTCACTAACTCTATACTAGAAAATGTTGCATTACTTAATAGCTTTGATAATTTGTAATTTCCCACAAGGATTTTACTGTATCACATGCAGGGAAGACACCTTCAGCAGTAATGATTACATTTCCCAAGTCCATGTCTGCCAGTCTTTTAAATGTGGCTTCATTTATAGTATTATACTTAACCCGATGGAGCAGATATCTTGCCCAGCGAGTTAGAAATGTCTCTCCTGTGATAAGCATTACAAATGTTTCCTTATGGAAAAGTCTTTGTGTGTCTAATAGCTGGAATTACTTGACCAATGCAACAACATACAGATCAATTCATAGGCAACTGAGGATAAGCTTTATCTTTTCATATGTAATAATGTTCATTTAATATTGTTGCCATTTTTCTTCTGATCTCCTCATCAATATTCCAGGTTATATTACAAACACTGTATCCAACTGAAAATGCTCCATTATTGCAATAACAAACAGTTCCTTCAACTACTGCTACTAACTTAAGTGGCTTAGGAGTGAATGATATAGGAGCATGTCTGTTATTTTTATTTTCAAACAAAACAGCTGAAAATAATGTACCATTCTCAGTTACTGGAATGGGAACATGTGGGATACCCCCATGAAAGGCTGTAGGAATATGTGCACAAACTCAGCAATCAATAATATTTAAAGTTTGAGCATATAAATGCAAAGTTGCAATAAAACTATTACATTGAGGGTATCAATCAGGTACTCTTGCTTTAATATTTTTAAATTACTTTCTATGAAATTTGATTGATCATTTCTGCTTATGAAGAAATAGTTCAGTACTTACAGTTTTGATAGTAGTCGAGGATGATGCACTTATATTTCTACTGCTTAACAATAATCAAAACAAAATAACAGCAATAAATAAAATGATTCTAATAATGATAGTTGAATTGCAAGATTTGTTTTGCAAAATATTTGGAAAGTTTGGAAACACGGGTATAGGGTGAAAGGCTTATCATGTTGTTGCTGTGATTGTCAAAATGTCATCATCCCAATCACTTTCTGAAACTTCAGATTGCAGATAATTCATTAAAAGAACATTGGTTTGATAAAGAAATGTCCAAATCTGCATCAGGTAAACAAGTAGAATCACTTTGCTGGGTTGTGGTACAAGTAAAATCTGCAGAAATAGATTCATACAATGTAGAAACAATGGAATCTCATGCTAGTTCTTCCAGTTTTGTTGAAGGAAATTGATCATATCTTTTTCCAGTTTCTCATTGGATGGCAACAGGAAATTATGTTTTTTTTCAGTTTCCCACGAGTTGTCACTTCCAGGTGGCAAACGTTTTCTTGTCAGTTGTCTAGTTTGATTAATAATTGGTTGCACAGGTTCATATGGTATGACATCATTGATGTTTCTCTCATGCTCATCACAAGATTGTATCCATCTTGCCTGTGACACATGGACCCAAGCAGGGAGTCCCTCGCATCTAATAGCAGTGGTAGTAGATAAGAGAATATGATATGGGCCCTCCACCTTAGCTGCAGGACATTCTTCCTGCTATGGGATTTGATATACACCTGGTCTCCTGGGCACAGGGGTTGTTCATTTGACAGCTCATCTTGCTTGTTCACCTCTTGAACACGCCTATAATTTCTCTCCAAATAAGAACATAAAAACTTGCAATAAGATAACATTTTTATCAATATCTTGTAATTCTAAATTCTTGGAGAGGGGTGTTGCTGGCATTTTCATAGGTCTACCCATAAGTATTTCATGTGGAGATGATCTCCTTGATGTACTAACTGCACTTCTAATACTAGAAATCACTAATAGTAAAGCATCAAGCCACTTCACATTCTGTCTCTTCACAGGCCTTGGCTAGCCTTACTTTTATAGTCTGATTAGCCCTCCTTTCTACTATTCCTGAATCTTGTGGTCTATACAGACAAGGAAAGCTTAATTTAATTCCAATGCTTTACAAAGTTGTTGTGTCACTTGACTAGTGAAATGAGTTCCTTGAACAGGTTGTATACAGCATGGAACACCAAATCTCTAGGAATTAAGTCATTCAACAATTTCTTAGCTACTGTACTAGTATCATTTCTTGTACAAGGATAAGCTTCTACCAACTAGAAAAAAAATGCCAGATAGAAGGACTTAAATGTACTGGAGGAATGTATTGGGTGACCCTTGATGTTAAGAGTTTATAGACATCTATCAAACATGCTCATGGTGTAGATGCATTCAATTATTTTTGGGAGATAGTCCTGTTTCTAATTATGTGATAGAATTGTTATATATTTGTCTTACTAATATTTTTTTTTACTTTTAATAATAAATTTTATAATCAAGTACAAGGTATGGTTATGGGAGCCCCCTTTGCCCCTATGTATGTTAATTTAGTCATGGGATTGTTTGAGATGTAATATTTATATGGACATAGTTTTATGAACAAATATGTTATTGAATATTTTAGTTATAGTGATGATTTGATATTTATTTGTAATGGACGTAATAATGAAATAGATAGTTTTGTTAATGATTTACAGAATAATAGATATGATGGGTTAATATTTGGGAAACATAGTTCCTTTTTTGGATTTTTTGGATTTAAAGTTAGAAGGGAAAGATGATGGAACAATAAGAACTATATATAGAAAATTAACAGATGATGGGCAATATTTACATGGGCATAGTTGTTACTCTCCTCACTTGATTTCTTCTTTTCCCTGTGGAGAGTTATTACATTTCAATAGACTTTGAAATGATGAGCAGTATTTTTAAATGCAAGTCCAAAAAATAGTTGATATGTTTATTAGAAGAGGATATTTTTATTTTATTTATTTTTATTTTACATTTGTTGACTGGGATAGCCACACTGGATACATGTCCATTTTCAGTGGAGGCCCGGGGAGAAAAGCTCCAAAAGAAATAGCACAAGCAAACTTAACATAATACAAATAAAACACAAGTTCAAGCAATTTAAACACAGTCTAAGAGTCACACAGAGTCTAATTTATACAATCTAACATGCTTCTCATCTGGCTTACTAGTTACAATACAGTAGATTTAATTTAACAAAATAGGAAGGATTTTGTAGTGGAGGCATTCAAGAAGGTGATACATGGAAAGAAGAATTATATATAAATAAAAAAATAATAAAAATTGGGATGGGAGTAATAGTAGAATTATTAATAGAACTAGGAGAACTATTTACTTTGTGACTACATATAGTATTTACTGATAAAGTAGTTGATTTATTGATATATTATTGGCAAGTTTAGTGAAACAAAAAGAGTTTAGTAATTTAGTTAATAATATACCACTAATATTATATAAAAGGGGACATAATATAGTACATAGTTGTTTTATTCTTCCCACTATCCATATAAATGCCCATTTGAAAGATATAGAAGTTGGTACCTTTCCTTGTGGTAAATATTGTAGTTGCAAGCAGGTAGTAGATGCTTTTGATAGGATTAATAATTTTTTTTCATCCAGATAAGAATTTTTCATGTAATACTGAGGATATTATTTGTGCCTTGAAATGCCCTTGCAATTTATTTTGTACTGGGGAAAGTAAGAGAGTTTTTAAGTGTAGGCTGCAGGAACATATTAGAGATATTAAAAAAACAAAAGGTAGAAAGTTCAGTTGCTATGCATTTTAAACAGTGTCATCAAGCAATACTTTATTATTAAAGGGCATAGTTTTAGAACAAGTAGGGGTTACATTTGATGAGGATAATTTTCTTAAAGAAAACCTGTGGTATAAAGAAAATATATATTTTAAAATATAATACTATCACCAAATGGTTTGAATATAGAATGTAATTGGAAGTGTTTGCTTTAAATAATTGTTTTAATTAGTCAATTGATTGTAATGAACGTGGAATTGTTTGTTTTTAGCTTTTTGATATATAAGGGATGGTTATATGTTGTTCTTGTTTTTACTCTATAAAGACTTTTGCAGAGGCACTAGAGGTAATAAAATTGTTTTTAAGGGTCAGTACTTTTGTGGTTATATATTTTATATTTTTGGTGGTATTTAATTACTAACACATAACATGATTTTAACACTTGGGGAAGTTCAATAAAGTCCCACTGGAAGGCACAAAATGGACCCCCGAGGTCTCTGTATTGATTTTACAGGAAAAACAGTTGATTTCACAATATTATACTCTAAACACACTACTCAAGTATTATTTACAAAATGCTGAACAGCTTCTGAGAGATGAAGTGCATTCCAATCATTTGATATTTGTTTTATCAAGGCATTCTTACCCAAATGACATGGAAGATGATATGATTTAATTAAAGAACTTAGAAAATGTAAAAGGTCTACCAATCAACTATCCAGGTGGCACCACAATGAATCCGGAGAGCGAGTGCAGCCATCATTTATCTACCTGCTTCTCTCAGAATTTTCATCTTGGTTCTGGAATGATAACAATTCCTGTTACGATAAATCAGCATCATTCACTTGCTGCATAAACACAACCTGGGCAGGATAAGACAATGCCGAGTGTCTTGCTGCTTTATCTGCATCGAGCTATCAGTTCCATGTGCAGCCCAGGGTACTAAAATCATGTATGATACCGTGCGCAACTTTGAGATAGACTATTATAACAAGTATCAGAACATTTACAGTTACTAGACAAAGCTGAGTAACAATACCAGGAAGAAGAACAGTCACATTCATTTGTATTGGTTGGACAGCACATGGTTTGTCATACTGGATCGTTGAACTTGAACTTCTGTCCTTGTCTTGGCTGTTCAGTTGAGGTAAATCCTCTGTTGGTACAGATGCTGCTCTAGTGGACATCAGTCTGGTTATTCTCAGCTCAGACTGGTTCAGTTTATTTTGTAGAGCACTTCATGCAGGTTGACACTCATCAGGAGCCATCTGGATTTGTCTTCTGTTTCATCAGTCCATGGTACTTTCTCTTGTTCGCAGAAGGTAGGATTATGATCCAGCAGTTTTCTGCATTGCAACACCTATTGATTTCCCAGTAACTTTGAATAGACTGCTCTCCTTGGTCGAATGATAGCAAGAGAATGAGCAGAATGATATTAGTGATGAAAGTTTTTATATGAAGCTTTGGTGTTTTAGCCATTATATTTGACTATATTATAAGGAATTACTTTAAATTCAAGTTTTGACTCTAACATTGCCATGTCACTTTGTATTTGCCTTCCAAGCATAATATGTGAAGGGCTCACTCTGGTAGCACTATGTAGTGTAACTCAATATGCAACGAGTGCTCTATGTGGACATGTTTGTCTTTGTATTTTTTTTGGTAGTTTGAAGTACTCCTTCTCTCATCTTCACCATTTGACTGCTAATAGTGGAGACTTGCAATAGTATGAATGAAACCATAGTCAACAACAAACTGTTGAAACTCAGTTGATATGAATTGTATAATATTATCTGTAACCAGTTCAGTTGGTAGACCGCACCTGAAGAACATTCTTCTGGCTATTACCTGTTGACTAGCTGCAGTTGGTACATGCATTATTTCAATGTCATAAGAGTAATAGTCTATCCCTATAACATCAAACACACATAAGTTAGCAGCTAACTTTTGTAATGGACTATGGGTTAAGGATGTTGAAATAAGTAGCTCTCATATTTGTGATGGTTTATGTACAATGTGGAATCTCTGTTTGTTCATCAGGTTTATAATTGATCCATATGGATTAATGGATGGGGAATCACAAATTCACACCTGGGGTAGTGCCTATGTCCATTATGGACAGGGGCAATCTGTAAGATACTCAATACACAGGCACAAATCCATGCCATCCTCTTGCCCTAAGGGTCATACATTTGGTAAAATCAGGTTATATTGGCTAGGCTTGTAAGGTCCGTTAAACCATTAGCCTAGTAATCTCCTATGAACCTGTGCATAGGGAGAGTCAGTATATGGCTAATCAACATGGTTCAGTTAATGCTACCAATTCAGCTATCTGTGCTCAAACTCCTCCATTTAATTGCCCAGTCAATAAAACTTTTTGTTGGGTGAAAATGGAAAATGCTGCAACCAGTTCAGCATTTTCTCCTTGTATACTGGAGCCATCTACAAATAGAATAAGTTCTGGATTTTCCTAAGGACAGTCTCTCAAGTCTAACCTAGGAGAAAGAACAAAATTAACAACATCTCATTCTGTATCACTGATAATGGGAATAAAAGAAGCAGGGTTAACTCATTACATCAGGTGCATCTGCAGTTATCTCCTACTAACACCTCTAGGCATCAACTATTGCTTGTTCATATTTGCATTAATGATTCCAAAACCATGCTACATACACGGTATCAGAAGATTTTATCTTGAAGTATACATGATGACAAACACAATTGTATTGATATTTGACCTCTGTCAATGAATATTTGTTAGAACTGTAAGGTGATAACTTCATTTTTTAAAGGCTCAAGCCACACCCACTGGGAGTTAAAGGTACACACTTAAAAGAGCTGTACTGGAGGTAATGAGTTAAATGGTAGACATCTAACAATTTGTAATGATGGATCATTTAATAACAATAACTCATAGTTTGTCTGTCTAGTTGATGACAAATACTGAGTTCTCATTCTTAATAATAAGGCTTCTACTGCATGTAGAACTGGTACATAAGTCTCATGTCTGAGAGTCAGTGGAGCTGCCATGTTTACTATATGTGCCATCACGGCCAACACCTAAGGCAGTGGAGGAGAGCTTTAGCTACCAGACCTAAGTCTGTACTATAATATGCAATGGGTCCCATACCCATCTGTTCTACATTGCGCTAACAGTCCTAAGGCTACTTTATTTCTCTTACTACAAAATATAATTTTTTTTTAGAATTATCTGGCTGGATTAGATAGAAATGTTTTTAATAAAATAAATACATTTTCATGTTTTTCTAACCAGGGCATAGGTTCAGGTACATCCCTTTTCTAACAGCTCTCACAAATGTCTTATCACCTCTACATAATTTGATATCAGTTGTCGGCAATACTCAGTTAATACCAGAAAAGCATGCAATTTTTTGAGTAGATGAGTGTGGTCCAGTTTGGATAGCAGTAATTAGAGAGGGCAATATTTCTCTAGCTCCTTGTGATATTAAATGTCCCAGGTATCAAACCTACGGCTTCCACAGCTGCAGTTTTGCTTTGTTGACCTTGAAACCTAAATCAGCTAATTTAATTAAGAGAAAATAGTATCTTATTTGCGATCATTTATAGATTTTGAGGCAATTAATAAATCATCTACATATTGAATCAATACAGAGTTACAAGGAAGTTCACTTTTGTTTAATTGTTGTTTCATTTCCGCAGAAAATAAAGTTGGTGATTCTATGTAACTTTGTGGTAATCTAGTCCAAGTATATTGTTGACTTTTACATTTTTATGCAAAAGGATACTGACTATCTGGATGTATTGGTATAGAAAAGAAAGCAGATGAAATGAATATTACAGAAAACATATTACCATCTACAGGAATCAAACTTAACAATGTAGAAGGAATAGGTACAACTGGAAATGTTAGTAAGACTATTGCATGTATAGCTCATAAATCTTAAACAAATCTATATATATTCTTTTCTGGTTTCTTAACTGGTAAAATAGGTGTAGTAAAGGAACTTCATGTTTGTACAATTATGCCTTCTTGTAATAGTGCAGAGATTACAGGTTTTACTACCATTGGTAAACACTCACTGGGTTTTAATGTGTTTCTGACAGGCTCTGCATCCTGTATCAGTCCTAACTCATTACCTTGGGCAGTCCAAAGCTTTGCAGGGATAATTCGCAATTCATCATAATCTAATTTTTCCTGTCATTTTTTTCATCTGTTAAGAAAGCAAAAGGATTATTTTCATTTGGGTTAATTTCATCAGAATATCATTTGACATGATCATTTGGGACATTTAGAAGTACACCATCTGGTGTTCAATAAATGATACATTGAAGTTTATATAACCAGTTTCTATCAAAACAATTTAAAGGGGCTGAATTTCCTGCAATAAACGCATATTTCTCTGTTAATGGACCAATTTCAACAGAGAAAGGTTCAGTTTCTAGATAATCTATAGTTACTCCTGAGACTCCTACACCACAAATTACCCTTTCTATTAAAGGGATATTTTGTACATCAGCTGAAATAATCATTGACCTAGTTGCTTCCTTATCAATAAGAAATGGAATAGAAGTATTATTTAGGTTAATATTTACATAAGGACCATCTTGATTTACTGGTAGCAAAGGAAACAGTTGTAGCTCTTGCCCATTGTTATCTTAATATGTATTCTGTCATTCTGGTGGCTGCCAGGTTGTATTCCAAACAGGAGGATTTTTATCCTTTTGGTACATAGGTGTCTGCATCTGTGCAGGATTTGGTGGTGAATGTATTTGTTGTCCTGGAAATGGACATTTATTTCACCAGTGTCATTGCTGGCTACAATTAAAACAAACATTTGGTTTTGTATTTTTTGGTTGCTGTGATAAATCCGGGGGTTGATTTTGTTGAAACTGATATGATCCTGAGGTGCCTGCATAAACGGGACTCTGAATTTCCCAGTCTTGCTTCCCTTCTATGCTTTCTACAATCAGTGTTACATTGCTGGAACTGGACATCAGTTTCTTCTGCTGTTCCTTTTCCTCTCTAATGCAGTTATATGCTATATATTGTGCCTGATTATGTATTCCCAAACTCAGCTAGCTTAAACATAATTAGTTAAGCTGGTCTCTGATCTGTGCTAATAATCTTTCTACAAATGCGGCTGATAACCCACTGGCTGCTGCTCCCTCTGTTGATTCAGGGTGTCCTGAAAATGCTTCAAATGCATCTATTATTTTTTTTTTTAATATTCATCTACTGTTTCACTTTCTTTTTGTATTACTGTCTTTATTCTGGCCCACTTCAGTGTAGGTGGACATATGATAGTAAAAGCTTTTAAGAGATTGTCTCTAGCAGCTGTAAATCTAGCATCTGTATGTTTTGGAATAACATCTCCTATTTTAGATTCATTCCATATTTTTCTAATGAAATTGGGTGAAGCTGATGCTTTTAACATGGCTCTGAGATCATCAGTTTTAGGGTTTTGTAACTGCATATGCACTCCTATTAGTTTAGCATATTTTGCTGAGTGCTTCTGCATTGGAGGGAGTAAATCTACAATAGTTTGAAAAGCTACTGGTGTCCATGGTTGTACTACTCTTATCGTTGGTCGGCATCACTATCTCTAGCCACTGCTGGATTTGAGACTTCTTGTAATGGGTGCATTTGCATATCTGAATCATCAGAAAGAGATAAAGAATCAGATATCTGATCTCTGTTGTTTTCTGAGGTGAAGCAGTTGACCTGTACGCCTCTCCATCAAGTACTATTGGAAACCGAGTTATGACGTCCTTTACCTTTGAACTTATGCTATTTTTTATTTTTGTCTTATTTTGTCGATTTTTAAGCTTGTGACCTGATTTCTGTGAAGAATATGTGGGTTTCGTTTTTCCATTAAGTCGCATTAACATTTGTTTTGAACCTATCACTAAGTATCACTGTACTGATGTTGTTGAAGTAACTTCTGGGGATTGAACATTACAATCTGATGATTTTATCTCCACCTTTTGATCTTCTACTGGTGTACTACTAACTACATTTTGAGGTTCTAATGGGTTATATGGTGGTGGAAGTACAAATGACAACGTAATCAGATAAATCTTGCTTTTGTGTTTTTATCTGCTGTATCTGTTTTGAAAGGAAACATCCCCAATTCTGTGTTTTATTATTTGCACATCTTTGTAAATTATTTACAGTTCTATTAGCCACTTGCAGCTATGTTTTTAATCTAGCTGAATTAAATTTTAACTGTTTAACAATTGTTTGCTTCTTTTTTTATTCTTCTTGCTAATCATTAAAAACTGATTAACAAGAAGCTGGTGCCTTATTACATGTTGCTTAAGTCTATTTTTTTTTAGATTTTCTAATTTTTTTTTTATCATATGGAAATTTCAAAGCATCACCGTTAGTTCTACCCTTCTATTTAAATATTTACAAGAATCTCTACCCCCTTCATTCCCACATATATTTTGGCAGACTTCCTCTCTCCATTTCCTTTACTACAATACTATTTGCCCCCATTGTAAGGAATTGTCAAATTATTCTAATATGCTACCATAGCACTTAAGCAGATGCTGAACATTATTCTAATATTAACATTAAATGCTGACGCGTTCTCAGCAGCTGAAAACAACATCTAGGTATTGGTGCTCAGCCAGCAGCCAAACGTCAATATTCCTGGCACTTTACCAGCAGCCGAATATCCATACTCAAGTGATAGATATTGCAATTATGATTAGATACTCATGAATTCTACCTGGTGCTTTGTCAGCAGCCACTACCTTGGCACTTTACAAGCAGCCAAATACTATGACTATTTATTTTCACTCACCAGTACTACCTGGCACTTTATCAGCAGCCGGTACCCTAGCGCTTTACCAGCAACCGATTAATGATTCTCACTAACCATTTTCATTCCAGAGGTTGCTACTTTCCCATGAATCATTAAAAACTTCTCCCATGTCTAGAAAATAACATACACTTAAACACAATCAGGAGCTGTTGAGAAAAGAGCATTTGTTAATTAAAATAATTTCAATATCATACAATCAAAACTTAGATTCAACTGACCCTGTCGTGCGCAATTAAAACTAAACAAGTGTTAGTAAAGCTTATTTTATTATTGTTTGCTGAAAAGCTTATTTGTGGCATGTACAAGAACATCAGAAAGCCACTTGACAGAAAACCTGCCAATATTTGGGTCCAAAGTAACTTTCTGATGTTCCACCACATACACACACACACACACACACACACACACACACACACACACACACACACACACACGCAAACTCACACCTTGCAAACCCAGCATATGGCATCATACTGTTAAGGTATCTAACTATCAGATTTCACACCACAGTTCAGCAGAGAATAATAATTAATTTATTAATAACACACATGAGGGGAGACTTGGCAATCAATAATCAATATGAAACATTTTTATCATATAAAACTGTCTTGACCAATCAGGAATAAATACTATAGCATTATTTTTGCTTAGTATTAGGAATCATACAATAGTTCATACAGTACAATGTATTAATCACACATTTACAAGAAGAATCTTGTGCGTATATACATAAAATTTTATAAATTAATGTCAAATATGTATTACTTAATCTTTGTCAGCACTCTGCAAAATACTCTATTGTTCTATTATTCCCTAAAACAGGTTCTCTATTCATAACATTCAAAACTCAAGTAATACATTTTTTATTGTGAAACAAGACTTTGTTAGCAGCTGTGTACTGTGTATTGTAGGTCACTTGACAGGAATTTCAGCTTTATAAGAAAGCATGTTTTGAAGTAAACATGATGAACCCTGTCCTGTGTTTAGCTAAACACTGAACACATTTCTCCTTCTTTCAGTAAGCTCATTTTCACTTCTGCACATCTGAATCAGTATGCACACACTCTGTATTGTCATTTGATTTGAAATAATATTGATCAAATAAATGTACCTTCACAAAATGCTTTCATTGCCCTACTCACAGCTTACTTTGCTGAATGCTTTCTTTATGCCAAGACCACCAACATTATATTCTTACATTCTGTTTCCATGTAGATTATAACTGTTTTATTAATGTTGTCAGATGTTTGCCTTCCCTCCACAAAACCCCACTGATTGATATCTATTAATTTTATCAACAACCTTGTCAATATTTCAGCTAGTACGGACATAAATGCTTTATAATCATGGTCTAAAATTGAAATGGGTCTCTAT
Source organism: Protopterus annectens (assembly GCF_019279795.1). Taxonomy (NCBI): domain Eukaryota; kingdom Metazoa; phylum Chordata; order Ceratodontiformes; family Protopteridae; genus Protopterus; species Protopterus annectens. The sequence goes on along the minus strand of NC_056725.1, from coordinate 1,552,137,376 downwards.
GAGGCTGGATCTGATGGGTCTTTACTCTTTTTGGGTAATACAGCTACCAAAGCTTTCTTCCAACATGCTGGTGCTTCCCCTCCTTTTAAAATACTATTAAACAAAATCTTCCAAATCTTTATAAAATTTCCAAAGTATTTCTACTACCTCTATATGATTTCTGGTTATTCTTCTTGTCATAAGCTCCCTACATTTGGCAGCTACACTTTCTACTTTCTGTTGCCTAAATTGCTGTGCTAAAAGTTTTATGCTGTGGAGTTCTTATCAAAAATAGTTGCTTAACAGCAATCTTTCTCAGCTTATGCATATTATCCAAATACTTCCTTATTTTCTCATTAGCACCCTGTGGTTGCTCCTTTTCTTGTTCTGTGAAATTCCCCTTATTCGACAATATTTTATCCTTTGTCATCCCCTCGAAATAAGTCCTGTCACTTCTTAACCATATCTCGTTCTTATTTATTTTTATACATTTTCAACTCCATTTTTATTTTATTCTACTCACTAGCTATTCCTTCTGAAGAAATTTCTATCTTCCCTAATAACTCTTGAATAATTTCCACTACTCATTCCTTAAGTTATTCCCTTTTTAACAATCAGATGGGAAAGCATGAGTGCATCACTTTTACTTCATTACCTTGCATTTTTATATTAGTTTTTATCAGTCCATGATCTGAAACAGTTACTGGAAGTGTGTTGAATCTTTAAATTAAATGCACATGCTCCTGAGAAATATATTTTCTCTTCATTCTAGCCCAGTTATTATACTTTGGAGAATAATATGTAAATTGTGAGTTCCTACTACAGAATTCACATCTTCCATACCAAGTGATTTTATAAATTTCTTCGGAAATCTACTTTTTATTGCTATGTTTTCCCTTCTAGGCCCCTCACTATTGCAAATCATTTTCTACTCCCCAACTATAAGTAATATTCCATGCTGAAAGCTTATCATTTCTCCCAACAATTTCTTAAACCCCATACTAGCGGTTTATGGTGGAATATAAATACATAACAGTGTAATTCACCTTGCCAATAGCCCTTCGCTACTACAAATCTACCATTACTGACTTTTTTCCGCTTCTATCACTTGTGCAGCCCTTCTAGCATTTAGTATAATTACTCTCTCCTTTCCGTTGTCACAGCTGTTCTGCTGAATATCCATCCTGTAATCCTTTCTTTGTCAAATTCACATACTCATTGCGTTCCAAATGTGTCTCCTGCAGCACTGATATTTTCTCTCTGCATTTCTTAATAGACATCAATCCACTTTGTTTTTTGTCTATTTACCTGTAAGGCCATTTACATTCCATGATACTGTTCATAGAGTAGCCATTATGATAAAAAGCTAACATTCCATTTATTATACATGACAGTTTATTTTAATGTATATTTCCAACTATTGTCTTATGTGGCAGGCTGATCTTTTATACAGATGTTTCTTTTCATCTTCATTTGAACCGGTTTCTCAAGACTTTTGCTTTAATGAAAACCCTCAAACATAAAATAAAATACATTTTCAGAACACCCTCATATCATATTAACTTCAAACACACAGAACTATGTATATTTTCAACAAGTGAACTTTAACCCTCCAAAGAGGAACAATTGTCCTAGAAGCTGGCACTTATTCATGTAGTTTTTGGAAATGGACTATTTAGGTTTATCCACAACTCCATGAAGACAGAGGGAAGTAGGAGATACTATATTATATTCAAGAGAAATAAAGAGAGTTAAATGGTTTATTTGTGAAGAATACAGAGAAATAGAATAGTGCATTAAATAATAGCTAAGACTTATAAATTTACCTGACTGTGAACCTTATCCAAATTTTTGGAGCCTACCATGCATACTTTGGTTAGAATTTATTCAAAGGTGAATAGGTGGATTAGTATGGACACCCTTAATGCATTAGTGACAACATGTGATAAATGACATCTCAGTTATGGCCAAAGTTTATAATAAACACTGACAAATAATTGTCATATAGAGTGCTAGCAGGTTTGACAAAATATAGAAACAAGTTATAGTGCCATTCTAATGCCCTGTCCTGCTCTCCTTTAAGATTAACAATAATTAACATTATATTAACATACTTAATATTTATTTTTATTTTTGTAGCTCCTACTACTTGGACAGTGCTAAAAGGGGATTTGAAAGATTATTTCAGATAAGTGTAAGTTCCTATTGATTACTTTAAAATCTGCATACAGATAACATGAGACTTTATAAAGCAGAACTGTATTGCACATGAGTATGTTAATTCTTAACATGCAACATTGTTCTTCATATCATCTGATCTGCTTGGTAGATCTTATTTCCTCCTAATAGCTATTGCAATACATGATTCTATGACACATCTGTGCATGCAGTCCTGTTGAATATACCTGTATAGAAGCTGGCAATATATCAAACAGACTTTTGCCATGTTGGAGTGATGAGAAGATTTTCATATAATAAAAAGGCTTCGAAGGACTCTTCTAAATTACTTGGTTCCAATAGTGTGTAATCTACAGGGGTAAATAACTTGTTTTAAGATATGCTACTTTGTGAATTTTTGTTTTTCTTTTTCCATCTCTGCTTTACTTTTGCTTTATATCAAAGGTAATGATTAAATAATGAGCTCTGAGAAAGAGGACTCATATACAGTTCAACTCTGTAATGCAACAGATGGCAATAACAAGTAATATAATTGTATTGTGATTTATCTGATTCTTGAAGATATTGAAATGATTGCTCCTGCTGATTTTAACTGTTTAAATCACGAACAATATCCACATTTTTATTTGCATGTTGTCTGTGGTATTGACATAGCTTATCATTGTTATATTACAAAACATGTTTGCATGCATACCTCTCAACCTCTTAGCACAATAAATCTGGACAAAACCTAAAATAATAGGAGAACATAGGACCAAAAATAGGGACAGATTTCAAATATCACTCTTATAAATATAGAAAGTTGCTAGAATATCAGGATTTGTGTTGGCATGCATTTTCTGAAAGATATAAAATCTTAAACGTACATGTATGTCATTACTTAATGACTTCACTCCTCAGTGATTTGCCAGAAAACCACACATTTTATGAGAAACAGACCAAAAAATATGAGTCAAAGATCTGGGCATTCTGCAAAAATCTGAACATCTGACAGCTATGTTTGCATGGCAGGCATCTCTGAGTTAAATTTGTCAGTGTGGATGGAAGGTTTGGGCACTATCTATTGGAATTTAATAACCTGGTTCTCACATGCCCAAGTATTGGTATTCACAATACCAAAGGGATATATGTCCCCGCTCTGGGTATAGAACCTGTATCCAAAAGGTTGGGGGGGGGGTCAAGGCAAAACATGCATTCACATGAATGCAGAGAGCAGTCAGACACCTAGGTAAGATTTAAAACAAGAGCATCTTTCAAGTATAGCTTTAACTACCAGTTTTACCTCATAAAAAATGAAAAAATTTCTTCAAATAATTAATAGGGAAAAGGAGCATGTGATTGTATTAAAAGAAGCAAAAATGAAAGTCAGAGATAAGAATAAAGAGTTTCACAATATTTTTAAAGATCATATTCTTAGGAAGGAAAAGAGGAGTAGCTATTTTATTTTATAAGCATTTAAGAAAATGCATGGAATTGGTTAAAACTAGTACAAACAGGATATGTCTGATACTGAAAGGCACATTACAGTTTAGGAAGTTGGTCATTGGTAATAAATATGTACACAACCACATCAAAACTAAACAGCACTTGTCAAATGAACTTTGTAAGGTTAATTGCATTGATGTGTGGAGATTACACACAGAGGTCAAACTACATACACATTCTCCATAAATGATAAAAATACTGAGAAGTAGACTGGATTATTTCTTTATTCACCACAAGGATCTAAACAAAATTAAATAAATTATAATGTACAATATGTATATTTCAAACTATGTCCCAGTTAAAATGATATTAATACTAGAGAGGACAGGTAACGAAAAGAAAAGTTGCAGATTGGAGCACCACAATGATAAAAAATGTATTAGAAAATATTATTAATGAGACAATACATGAAAGTACAAATGGTAATGATGACATAAGTCTCGTATGGTTGGATGGCATGAAGGCTGCCTTTAGAACACATATAATGTTGGAGGAAAGTATTTACAGGAGGAAACAGAACTAGTAAATCAAAAAGAAGAAAAGCTTAAAGTGCTACAGCAACAACAATGCAAAGGATTAAATAAATTTGACTGAATGTTAAAGAGATAAATGACTTGAAATATCAGCTAATGTGGACAACTATCTCACATGAAGAAGTAGAATGCTTTAGCTAAGGGAATTTTGGTGGATATAGGAAAAGTCAAAAGCTAAATACATCATATGGGCTTTTAAAGAAAAGATTAAGAAATTATATGCCCTCCAGGTTTGTGATGTTGTGAGAGATAAGCATATACTAAAGCAATAAGAGATATCTTTCAGCAATGCTATTATAATCTATATGATATGGAGGCAGTGCATAATCCACACGAATGGTTCACTCAGGGGAAGGAAGTAGCAATACAAGGTACAATGGAAAGCAGTACTTTGAACAAATCTATTTCTATTTCAGAAGTGAGATGGGCTATACAGCACACAAAAGGAGGAAAGGATCAGGTCCTGATGGATGTCCTGCTAAATTTTACAAATGGGGAAGACAGGAGGCCGAGAGAATACTAATGGAGCTATATAACCATATCTAACAATATCACAGCATACTCCACTCTATAGCCCATGCTTGAATAGTGGTCCCACCCAAGGGTAAGTATGATAGAGAAGCCCTTGGACATTATACATCCATTTCTTTATTGAATATGGTTTCAGAATATTAGCTAAAACATTGGCCAACAAATTAGATAATATTCTACCAAAATGTACGCAGGAGGGATACAGTATTTTTTAAGAAAGGCAAGATATGGATAACTTGAGGGCTATATTGAAATTCAAGCAAGGGTTCCAAGAATCTACAAAAACAGAAGTGGTTATCTTTGACATACAAATACAACAGACTAAGATTTCTTATTCAAAACTTTACAACCAAGGGAAACCGAGCACATCTCTATTATGGGTAAAGCTAATGCACGAAAATCCATGAAATGAATGGAAAGAATTCTGAAAAAAGATAAAAAGAGAGCTAGACATGAATTTAGTCTGTTACCATGACTATTTTTATTGGTAATAGAAGAATTGGCTATAAAAAGAGGGAGTATATTATAAGGCAAAATATGGATTGTAAAGCACGGTTTAGAATGCACTCAGATGATTGTGTTCTCATGGCAGGGAAATTTGACTTCATACATATATACAGACATAGAAATATTTCAAGCACAAGCATTAATGCCCTTCTAGCCTGTCAATATACCAAACTAGTTGTTCCTATACTAACTGTCCAGGATGTTCTTCAAAATATATAAACTGGTGCTTGCTTTAATGTAATTTGGTTATCTCATCCATGCATCAGCTGCTCTGTCAGAGGACTGGTTAGTACACTTCCCATTCCTATAGAATCTTCTGTGTAGGATGCCTGATGATTCTCTACTACTTTTTGATAATCTCAAAAATTCCCAGAAGTAGTTGTCACTAAATGCTCTATATACTTGAAAATGGTCTCCTCTTGAATATCTATATGAGACACTATACAAGTTCAGATATTTTAGTCTTTCATAATAACTTAAAGTTTCACATCCATGTATGCCCTTGGTTTATTTCCACTGAACTCTTTCTCGTTTACCCATTTTTTTAATAAGGTTTCCATACTATTATTCCATACCCAGTTACTGTATGATACTTGCCATGTACTATTTGTAAACCATGCAACTATCCATCTTATCACGAGTACATCAATAACTAATTGTTCTAATTTATTGATCAATGTTTTACGTATGAATCTGTCAACTGCTGAAGTTAAATCTACATAAATTATATCACAGCACAATTTTTCATTCATAGCTGTTATTATATTGTGATAGAATATCATGTTACAGGTTGTAATAGATCTATTTTCAACATACGCATGCTGATATATGGCTTTAAGCCCCAACCTTTCCAATTCTGTCAATAACTTATTCAATATTACTTTCTTCATTATTTTTCCACAACATTAAAGTAAACTTAAGGTTCTGTATAACTATGCGTTTGGGCTACTCCGGTTTCCCTTAAAGACAGTTTTTATAAGTGCACATCTCCAATCTTGAGAGATCTCCTCATATTTATACAGCCTAGTAAATAACTGATATAATGGTACAGTACATTCTTGATGAAGTGTTCTTGGGTCATTATTACTAATTTTATCTCCTCCTTGTTCTTTGTTTGGATCCAGTTTGCATTATTCTTTATCAATATAATCTAATTTGATTTCAGTATCTGAGGTTACCTGGATGCCACTAGGACAACTTATCACCCTGTTTGTGGAGCCCAACTGTTTTGCATAAGATTTTGTAAATATATCTATAATCTGTTGTGTCTGAAAATAAATTTTAGAATCTAAACACAGTTTGTCAGTTTGTATATCTTTACTCCTTTCGTATCATATGTATCTATAAAATGGTTTCCTATTAAGTTCAATATCTTTATATAAATTTTCTTCAAAATGTCCTTGATCTTGTCTCTCACTATACTTAATCTGTTTGTCCAACTTATTTATTTCAGTTTTCAAAGTTGTAGTTCGATCTCTTTTCCATTTCTTATAGTTCTTGTCTCTCACCTTAATCAAATATTTCATTCTTATGGAATTATATCCTCCCATCTTTGTATGCCTAGATTCTGATGTTAAGCATTGTTTTGATTTTTTTGCATTCAAACAATTTATCTTTTAAAACCTTTCACATTCATTCTGCAGTTTTTCCACTGAATGTATCACTTCAATTAGTTTTACATACTGACTGTTTTGCTTCTATATAATGTGTTATTAATCTTCCGTGCATTGGTTTAGATTTCAGTTTGGAAGAATTATCTAGCAACAAATTAACCTTTATAATGCCATGATCACTGCACATCAACAGTGGTAAAACTTGACATGAAATAACAGTAATTTCTTTAGAAACACAAACAATGTCTAGTATGTTCTGTTCCATGGTAGTTTTTTTTTTTACCATTTGAAGCAATTGTTGCTCCTGAACATACATTGTAAATAATTTCCTTACTAATGTTGTTGAATCAAAAATATTCCAGACTGTTTCTGGTAAATTTAAGTCCCCAACCACTATTAGTCTTCCCTCTTGTGTTTCATGCAAGAAATGTATGAATTCCTCTAGGTCACTTGACTTTGTGGTCTATATACTCCAACAATTGTTATATGTCCTAAAGCTGTCTTTATTGTTATAGTTAGACAGTCTGTAGTATTGGTGTTATCATCAACATGTAGTGATCATATGTCTCATTACTATCTTTAATTGCTATCATAACGCCTCCACATGATTTTTTTTAGAATGTCTGTTGGAGTAAAAACATATATACCCTGATAAAACTGGTTTCCAGTCATTGTTCTTTAAATATGTTTCACAAACAATAACAACATCAACCTTGTGGGAACATAGCAAATTTTCTAATAAAAAAAAAAAACATTATTATTCATGCTCCTAGCATTAGCAACCATCAAAGATGCATCAAATTTTGCAATCTGTGAACTGTTAAATTTTGACCTGGCAGAAATCCTGCCTTGTGTATGTCAAATATTGCAAAGCATCTGCTGCAAAAATTCTCTTCCTTGATCTTGAGAAGTGCATGCCATCCTGTCTGAATACGTGTGTCCAAAATTAGGCTTGAATGCTCTCCATATTTCCATTTTTAAAAATAAGACATTTTTTCATGTAGTTATTCACCCCAAAAACCTTTTCATGCACAGTGACATGACTCTCCTTTCTATATGTGATCTGTGAAAAATACAGCCTAACACCTGCACATGCTTTGCCATCTAAAAGGGCTGTAAGTTCCCTACTAACAGTCAGAGAGACCTTGTGGATGAGATTATTTGTACCAACATGAATAAAAACAGATGCATACTTCCTTACATTAAAGTGTTCTAAGGTTTACCTCACATTCTCAATTTTTGCTCCTGACAAGCATAACACTATTCGATGTTCATTATATTCTCTGCAAATGTTAAGTGTAATTTCCTCTAATAACTGAATTTCCAATTACAAGAATATATTTACTGACAAGATATGAAGAATCTTCAACTTATTATTCAATAATATCTCCTCTAGCAACTGTTACAAAGGACTGATCTTCATCACCATTTGCCTTAGTAATCCCACTACTTTCATTGCCTATTACATTAGGAAGCCTATAGTTCTCATCCAGTTGGCTTAGTACTTCTACAGCTTGAGCCATGTTGTCAGCTTCAGTCTTTCTCATCTTTTTTTTCTTACAGTAATGTTCTTCAATCCTTCCATGTTCAGTTTTGATTTCTTCCTTTTCACCTGCCTATTGCCTCTTTTTTCTACCTTCTCTTTTGGAAAAATGATGCTTTTTTCTGTAGACTGAAGATTGTTTGATAAAAAAAGTTATCATTGCCTGTAATTTGTATGTTACACAACAAAGCAGTGTCCTTTTTAGCATATATTCTCCTTGCTTTACAGACATTTATCAGTTTCTTTTCTTCCTTATTTGTTGTGAACTTCTTCCCTGCTTTCATGTTTCTTATTTCCTTCTACATGCTCTGAATCCTCAGATTGCTGAATACATTTATCCAGAATTCCAAAGTTGTCAGTGGCATTATCTTGTTTCATAGGGGATATGTGATCTTTACAGACAATAGACACATCTTTTCCTAAATGTGCTCTGTTTGCTCTTTGCCTAAATTATTTATCTCATCAATCCAGTCATTAATATGTGTAACAACAGTTCTCCAAGCTGTGCCAATTACACAGGTGCAATTGTCATCAGTGGGCCTAGATTTACCACTAATAATGGTAATCAAATCATCCAACTTTTGACACGAGAAGCACATATTACCAGTGTTATCAGCTGCTACCTTTAAATACACATAGCCTTTATTACACTCTACAAGATATTTGTGCTTTAGCAATCATTAATGGCATGCTCATTTAAAGAATCTATATTCAGCTGCAAATTCTGAAAGAAATGAATAATCAAAATCAGTTACCACAAAATTCAAACAGAACTTAAATCAACTTCTAAAGAAAAGTCACACAAACAATATACAGCTAAATATTAAATTAAGTACAGTAAAGTTGCTGCTCTGACCATACAATTTGTGAAAAATACAAAAACACTGGAATTCCTTTACATCATGAGTAACTGTGTGTAGTAGCTTCTGCTCACTGTTGCTCAAAGTCACAACTCTTTTTAAAAGCAAAGATCCATAAACCACAAACCAAGACGGGATTGTTTAGATAAGCCCTGGACTTCCCTCTCCACAGTCATTTGTAGATGAATAGGCCCCTTGTGAAGGCTAGAGTTTGTCTTTCTAAAACCTAACCCTTTCTAACAATTAACAGAGAAAATTAAAGGTAAAACAACAAAATATAAATCAAAGTAAATCTTCTTGCCTACAAGCTATTGCTTCCTTCCCACAAACAATGACAAATAGTGGTAAAAAATAAAATATAAATTCAAATAACAACTTTTCTTAAAAGGCAACTGCACATTCAATCACAAACCAAGACAGGATTGTTTAGATAAGCTCTGGATTGTCCTCTGCAGTCTGTGCGACTTTATAGCTGACTAGGTCCTGTAGGATGGCTACAGTTTGCCTGTCTAAAACCTATCCCTTTGTAACAACAAACAGTGAAAATTAAAGGTAAAACAATAAAATATAAATAAAAGTAAATCTTTTTGTCTACAATCTAGCCCTTCCTTCCTACAAACAGTGAAAAACAGTGGCAAGAAATAAAATACATATTCAAATAAAATTTATCCTACCAGGCAACTGCACAGTCAATCACAAACCAAGACAGGATTGTTTAAACTCTGGATTCTCCTGTTTGCATTTTGTGTAAATTTATAGCTGGCTAGACCCCTTGGGATAGCTAGAATTTGGCTGTTAAAACCCTATCCCTTTCTAACAACAAAGTGAAAATTAATGGTAAAAAACAAAATATTAATCAAAGTAAGTCTTCTTGTCTACAATCTATCCCTTTCTTCCTAAAAATTGTGAAAAACAGCGATAAAAATATGATGCAGATTCAAATAAAAAATTCTCTTACCAGACATCTGCACAGTCAATCACAAACCAAAAACAGAATTGTTTAGATAAGCTCTCAAAACCATCCGCCTAAAGATTTTAGGCATCTTTTAAGAGTTTGCAAGGGTTTCCAGCTTAAATTTTAGTAGTCACAAGATAGTGTTAATACACATAGGAAAATGAAGGATCATGACTCTTGTGGGAATATAAAAAAGTTGTGGTGGACTTCTTAGTATATCTTGGCCTAGAAGTTAAACATACCATAGAGGCAGCAATTAACAAATACATATAAAACTAAGCAGCAGGATTATAGATTTATTGTTAAAAGTTGAATGTAAAGTGCACTTGATAACGGGTTGGATAAATGTGGTCAGGGTGATGGTAATATCCCCACTTATGTTATAATTGTTGTGCTACATTTCTATACCATAAGAACACATAGGCCTGCTGGAACTGTAATCCACAACACAAGATTTTGTCATTGGTCAACAGCAAAAAAATGGTTAATAACAACAGATGTTGGAGGAGTAATTAGAAAGAGAAATGTAATAGAATAGGAAGAGGCCAAGAATTTATTTGGACCTCAGGACAGAGAAATCATACCTCTCAACTGTACAGATTTTCGCAGAATGTCCAGATTTTTGCCTCATATTTTTTGTCCTTTTTTCATAATATTGTGGTTTTCTGGCAATTTAGTGTCATATCATTAGAGATTGAAGTTAGAAAATAATGACAGACATTTGTGTTTTAGACTTCATAACGCTCATAAAATTCATGCTAATGTAAAACCTGTTATTCTGTCAACTTTCTAAGCTTGTAAGAGCAATATTTAAAAATTGTCCCTATTTTGGGGCATTTGTCCCACTTTTATTTATGGCTTTGTCCCGATTTCTTGTTCTAAGAGGTTGAGAAGGATGGCAGAGATTGTCTTCCCTATCAAGGATTGATATCGGAGTATAGGCAAAGAGAAATAAATATGGGGATGGTAAGTGAAAGACCAGTACTGGTAGAGTTTTTAGTAGAATCTAGAACAGAAGCTGCTGTTAAAAAGGAATAATTAGTAGAGCATATAAAATATTGCATGATAACTATAAGAACCAATCAGAGGAGGTCAAAAAAAGATTGAGAAGAGAGGTTGAATAAACAATTCAGAAAGAAACAATGGGGGATATATGTATGTCTCCCAAATATGCAACAAAATCTACAAGATTTAGGATTTTTGCTTGGAAATGTTTACGTGGATATTTTATACCCCAAGTAGACTCCAAGAATATTTCCTCAGATAGACAGTAAATGTTGGAGGTGTGATGGAGAAGAAAGAGGTAACTGGAACATATTTTCAGGGAGTGTAATAAGTTGGCAGACTTAAAGATTCCCTGCAGACTGCTCTGTCAGAGATACTGGGTGAGCAAATTGGTGTAACTAAGGAAATGCTTTTTTGAGCTATGATACAGAATCGGAATTGCCTAGACATACTAAGGCCTTGCTGAATCTAATTATAGTGTCTGGAACATATTTTCAGGGTGTGTAATGAGTTGACAGACTTAAAGATTCACTGCAGACTGCTCTGTCAGAGATACTGGGTGAGAAAATTGGTGTAACTAAGGAAATGCTTTTTTGAGCTATGATACAGAATCGGAATTGCCTAGACATACTAAGGCCCTGCTGAATCTAATTATAGTGGCTGCCAAAAAAGCAATTACTAGAAAATGGAAATCAAAGTCTAAACCATTTTTACTAGAAATAGTGAATATAGTAACAGAGATAAAACAACTGTAATTTGGATCTTTATGAAAGGGTAGGAGCAAATTACATAGGAAAAATGGGAACTGTGAGAGCAATACATGCAGAGAAGCAACAAGGTTTAAAAGATGTAGGATTTAAATGAGCTATGTAATTTTGACTGACAATGACTGGATAAATTATAAGGGATGTATAATGTTTGCAACTACAATTGTGTCAACATGTTTTGTGATGTATAATGTTTGCAACTAAAATTATGTCAGTATGATTTGTTTTCATTTATATAAATGTATGATTGCCAATGTCATATGTGAACATTTAATTAAGATGTTTCTTGTTTTAAAAAATATATAATACTTAGTTATTGCTTGCTTTTCTTTGAACTGCTGGTTTCACATTCTGGGTGAGCTTTAAAATGATCCATGAATATCAGTGCTCTATCTTGGTTAACAAGTTTATAAAAAAATAAATAAGTAAAAACTAAAAAAAAAAACAGATATTGGAGGATGAGGAATGCCATATGTCCCAATACAAATATTAGCTTTCATTTTATCTCAGTGGATAACACAATGCGAAGAAAGTCACAAGGAATGGTCCAGCTTTTGGGATATCAAACAAGAGAATGCAGACTTTGGGATAATAGACTGGAGGATGAAGAAAGTGCTGGGGGATTTTCAATGGGGGAATCCTGAGCACACCAAAATTTGGAGTGATAGGAAGATACTTAATATGATTAACTCACAAGATAGGAAATCATAGGAAAAACTATGGATCACAGAGTAGGCACAACTGATTTTAAGGCATAGTGTAGCTAGCTCAAATAAAGATGAAATCTCATCCTTTTTGTGAACTACAAGCAACCTTAAGTTTGCTGACCTCTCAATGGTTGATCTGTCTATGGGTGAGGCATTTTTATTTATGGAATCAGAAATTAGTTGGAAAAAGAAATAAACAGGTAATATAATTAAAAATTGACCAGCATCAAAAAAGGCAGGGGAGTCTCTATCTTGCTTTCTCTTTATATATATATATATATATATATATATATATATATATATATATATGTATATATCTGTAGGGAATTGTTACAGACAAAGAAGGCATTATATACACTAATGACAAATAAAAAAAAAGATGAGGAGGCAAATGGAAACCAGTATGAATAAGTGTGGGAAGGCTATAGCTTATTAAAGAGTTGGTTGTTATCAATGACTCAACAAATGAGAATCAAACACTTTAGGTATTTAACCCTGACTAGGTTACACAGAGAGGGTTGACTACACAATGAAAAGTGCTGGAGATGTGTTATAACAAAAGCAGGGTAAAAACACATGTTCTTTGACTGTGTAAGAGCTCAGAAAGGATGGCCTTAACTTAGTTATCCTTGTGAAAATCTTTGACAAACATATGCTCTAGATATGGAAAGTTTGAGAGCTTGTTATGGGAAGGGAAGAGAAACAATGGTCCAAAGATGAACCACAAGCAAGATTTTCTTTATTACATGTAGTCAAAGCCATGAAGGCAAAGGAATTGAAGATACCTGTTAATAAAGGGAGGACTCATACTTGTAATGACCACATTAAAATGCTGAGATGAGATTAAAAGATTTTTTAAGTGAATTCAAGTTGGAATATAATACTCTCTTTTTTCTTAACGCATGGATGTACTATATAAGTGTCTTGGCATTGTATTTAGTGTATAATGCATTAATATATAATTGATTATTCTTGTGATGAATGCTGAGATTAAACTTTAATAAAAAAATTTTGAACAACAACAATGAAAAGACACAGTTTCAAATAGTGAATAACTTAATTACTACTGGATGGATGAGGCCACATAACCTACAGCCCCTACAAATAAACAAGATTTACACACCTCATATCTGAGGCTAAAAAGGGAGTGCTGGCTGTAGCTTTAAAAAGGTTTACCACTCACAGAGAATAAAAACATTCCTACCTGAAAAAGTAGAGAATGGTCATACGTTTGTCTTTTCGGCTTTTCCCAGTTAGGGGTCGCCACAGCGGAACTCCGGTCTGCTAATGATTGGCAGTAGATTTTTATGGTGCCGAGTTGCCAGCCCAATGCCCAACCTTCAGCAAAGGCACATCCATTCATGCATGTCTTTTGGAGGCCACTTGACCACGGGGAGGACATGCAGACTCCACACAGAAGGCACTCCAGCCGAGAATAGAACAGGAGAACCTCTTGCTGTGAGGCAACAATGCTACCGCTGTACCACTGCATAGAGCAATGATTAAAAGGCCATAACTAGATCTGTGAGGAAGAAATGTTTTGCACTGACAAACAAAATGTAAAGACCATGGGGTACAAAGTCAGGGGCATCCTACCAAGTTAAAGAGTATGACAATGTATATAATATACAATGTATGTATAGCCTCCAGTAAATAGATAATTTTAATTTGGGTAAATACAGTTTTGAAAGAACAAATCAGCATGAACTATATTATATATTTCAGCCCAAACAAACAAGTCCACATACCAGAACAATATGTATCTAAAAAAGCACATAAGAGGATACCCTGAATGCCACAACATTTATTTTTTTGTGCAAAATACACAAATATGCTATACATACACACACACACACACACACAAAAGGACTTGGCAGTAATCTTCATTGAGTTCCATAGAGTGCTCCCCAGAAAGCCTTAGTTTCTTCTTTCATTTCAAGGTAGGCCTGGCAGCATCTGGATAGGTGATAGTCCTTGGGTATGGCCTCCTTTGTCATCACCAATACTGTTAACTGAAAACTGTTTATGATAAACTTGAAAAAGTTATTGTTTCACTGGGAAATGTCTAGTACATCTTAGTTGGGCAATGCAGGAAAGGTTCAAATATCATTTGCTTTAATTGCTTGATTAAAAGACCAACCTGATTTTTTCCCATTGTTGTTGTACCAGACTAGTCATTACTGAAATTAATGTCTTTCCTTTTATAATGAAGTGTTCCCTTTGTCCATGTAGCTTTTGATATTTTGTCCTTATTTTGGAAGGAAAGGAAAGGAATTGAATTATGATGGATCTTGATTAGGATGAAATTTCATTTGGTTTACTAATCTCAGCCTGTAGATCTGTACACAAGAATAGCTGGTTTCAGAATGTATGAAAGTCATTACATAGCAACTCCCTACTTTCTCACTCTCAGGATCTCCAAATATTCATAGATTATTTATTAGTCAGTGTTCTTCAGATCCTGCACTTTGCATGCAAACATGTGTGTGTGTTGTGTGTGTGTGTGTGTGTGTGTGTGTGTGTGTATGTATATATATATATATATATATATATATATATATTATACACACATACACACAAACACACACACACACACATATGTATATGTATATATATATATATATATATATATATATATACATATACATACAATGGATATAAAAAGTTTACACACCCCTGTTAAAATGCCAGGTTTTTGTGATATAAAAAAATGATACCACAATAAATCATTTCAAAACTTTTCCCATCTTTAATTTGACTTATAACCTGTACATTTCAATTGAAAAACAAACAAATCTGTTAGGGAAAAAAATAAAAAATGTACGATATGCTGGTTGCCTAAGTATGCACACCCTTAAACTAATACTTTGTTGACGCACCTTTTGATTTAATTACAACATTCAGCCCTCTTGGGTAGGAGTCTATCACCATGTCACATCTTGACTTGGCAATATTTGCCCACTCTTCCTTGCAAAAGCGCTCTGGCATTTTAACAGGGGTATGTAAACTTTTTATATCCACTGTATATACACATATGGATGTGTGTATATATATATATATATATATATAGATATACACATACATATACACATACATATATGTTTGTCGTAGTATTGTAAGGCAAAACATTTAAAGATTATCCCTACCTTCCACAAAAAAAAAAAATGTCTGATGAAGACAATACTGAGACCATTTGTAGACCAGTTCAAGAAGGAGTGAGACAAATATGTGCTCCATCTCCTCTTTGAATACAAGGAGATTCCCCAGGAATAGATAGCTTCCTATCTTTATATCTTAATTCTTCCCAAGTACCTACCTAGAGGAATGTAAACAAATTTAAATAGGTGCAATTATTCCCCCTAAAAGAGTTTGTATGGATCTCAACAGCATGCCAACATACTGTCATAACAGTGCTCTCAAGCACTCCCCTGATTAATTTAAATAAGTACTTCTTTCTCTAATTCACAAAGCCACCTTGAAACAACCTTGCATTTAAAGCATTGAAATTAAAGCATGTAAATTCTGAAATCACTCTTTATCAGGATCTAAAGACAGCTAACATTCATGTTCTTCTAGCACTGCTTCCACATTTATCAACAATCTGTTGATCTGTTGCTCCACAAAAACTAAGTGGGATGTAGAGGCCTCATGAGTTTGGTTAGGTCTTCAAAGAGCCCATGATTTAAGCATTGGCCTCTCATCCTGGATTTAAACTATGCTGCTGCAAGAAGTGTGTGAGAGAAGAACTATTACTCCTAAAAGCTTGTAGGTGGTATGTTATTATGCTATAATCAACCAAGAAGCATTTGCAAGAAGAAGACATTCTGTTATATGCCCTGATTCACTGCAGTGCCTTGAGAAGGCACTTCACTTATAACTGTGCTGAAGATCTTCCCATAGAACTGAAAACTTCTGTATAAAAATGCTATACAAACATACACATATGAGCATAGATCTAGTTCCTGATACCTAGAAAGCCAAGGAAGGCAAAGATGCTTCTGGTTAATCTGGGGGCTCTGTTTTGCTAGTACGACACTATATTGTTGAAGACCAATTACAAAGTAGGCTGTCTGTACCCAATAATACGCAGGCCCATCTGTAGTGAGAATCTGTGCATGTTACTGCATTTTATGGGATTACTGAATATCAATGTGGGTAGTTGTATGGAAATTCGAAACTGTGTGTCGTACTCGTACCTTGTTGGTAATTTCTTATAGGGAGTAACAATCACTCACTTATTTAGCACGATATCTAGATGTCTATATGATTACTAGTCACAATGATCTACAACTTATTTTATTTAAGCTTGCAGCTTGCAAAGAAGCTTGCAACATCTCTAAGTCAATTCAAAAATAGTCTAAAACTCCACTTCAAGTCATACTGGCTATGTCCTTGCTCAAACACAGACTAGCTCTGTGCCATTAACTAAAACATAAACAACTAGCTAAGATGATAAGTACTTTGTATACTGTGATAAAGAAATATGTATCCTGTCTAACTCTGTCATTATACTGCCTACCGTCCTTGCTAATATGTTATTAATGTTACATTTGTAGTAATCTCAGAAATAGTAATGGCAGTCTTGTACTTGTATGTAAATAGCCTATGTTTTTGTTAAGTTCTTTCAGCTCATTTACAGTACCTAATTATCAATGTAACTCTGTTGGAGCTTTTCTCCCCGGGCCTCCGCTGAAAAAGGACATGTATCCAGTTGGACCATCCCGGTTAACAAATGTAAAATAAATAAATAAATAAATAAAATATTTAGTTATTTTATATTTGTTGATCGGGCTAGTCCAGCTGGATATATGTCCATTTTCAGTGGAGGCCCAGGGAGAAAAGCTCCAAGACAGATACAAACAGCCAATAAGGCATTGTTACATAAGAATACTGTGCTCCAACTCTTCACTCATTTATTCCTAGTCTAAATTTAAATTACTATGTAAGTATAAAACAATGATTCCAGCTTGGACAGATCAATTGACATTCTGTTATTGTAAATATCAAGTGTAATTTTGCAAACACAAAAGTAGTATTTCACTTTAAGATTACATTATATAGATTCTACATATTAACTTTGTCTTTGCCCCAAGTTGTGGCTGAATTCAATGGAACAGCCCACTCACCCATCAAACAAATTTAAAATAAAATACCTAGTTCAGCAGTTGTTACATACTGTAATTGTCCAGCAGATGGCAAACTTGTTCAGCAGGTATGGCAGTGAGAGTAGCAGCTACATTGAAACTTCTGTGTGATACAATCACATCCTTTAAAATCCAAAAACTAACAACTGTGCTTGACTGATACACTTTGCAGCTTAGAAGCACTGTTTTATAAATGAGTTGTATAAAAGGAATATGAAAATGCATTGTACAAGCCATGTGGAGTTGAAACATATCAGTTGCTGTTAAACAAACACAGTTAAAGTGTGTTGTATAATTTATTGCATTAAACACAACACTGCATACTGAATATTGCATCTGGCAGAAGGATTTAGAAGAAAATAGAGAATATGCAAAAAAAAAAAAAAAAAAAAAACAAACAAAAAAGCAGATTCCTCATAAAATATTGTGTTTGTGCTAAATAGATCACAGAGGATGTGTGCAACACTAATAAAAGCTGGGGTATGGAAGCACAGAGGGATAAAAGTTATTACTGTGGCTCAGATGCCTGAGGATTAACTATTGGTCCAGGAGCTGGAGAAGCTGGGGAAGGAGTGTGGGCCTGGGCAGCCAGTGCTGACTTACCTGTCCTGGGGGAGGTTGCCTGACCAGGCATAGGACTGATATGCAGTGAGGTTGGTATTTTAACATACAGCAGATGGGACCAGGTATGCTTGCCCACAAAGCCGTGCATAGCACAGTGGCACCATTTTGACTTGTACAAATTACTGAGACCTTGTGCTTCAGCAAGGTACCTCAGATCCTCAGGTGAGGAGCTGCTGCAGTTCCGAGGCTAGCTTAGAGACTTTGGACAGGTTGACTTTTGCTAACCTTGCCTTTATCTTGTGAAACCAGCTGCTTTTCCTAGTTTGGCAATATTTTTCAAGCAATCATTCAGGATGTCCCTGAAGCAACACCTTTTTAAGAAAGCCTGCCTGGACTTCAGGATAGCTATTACAATTGGTTCTAGAAGTCTTCCTTTTTAATGTTTTCATTATTTTATATTTTAATAAGCTGTTTTAAGGTATTGCTTATTTAGATCAGCTATCCTTTTTATTATTCTGGGTTTTATGATATTTATTTTGCACAGTGCTACCAGTGCAGTATTGTGAGCTTACATCCATGTCAAACTGCTGTGGGGACAAATAGCCTAGGAAAAACGAACCATACTCCATAGCTGCTTGGATGATGGTAACTCCACCATTCAACTGCCAGTGCCAGCTGCCTACAGCAATATCTGCCATAATACTAACTTCCTTAGTAGAATGTCAGCCCCCATGGGGCAATGTGAGGTGCAGTGGCCAGATACATAAATGTGGTAGCATACATAAAGGAAAAAAGACTCAGAAAAAAAACTTTGGGTATGTTGCAGAGAAGCAGCTTAAATGTGTCTGTAACTAACTGTGATATTGCTTATAGAAATACATGACAAACAGGAAGCAAGTTCAGAATAATACTTTGCCCTGACATAGTCACATATTCCTACTAAAAATAAAACAATCCTTATATATAAAGGGCAAGAAAATGTAACTGTAGCACAGATAAAATCAATTACATTTCTAGTATTGACTAATACAACTAATAAAACTACTACTGTGAGCTGCTATGCTGTAGTGCTTCAGCAGATAATGTCCCAGTCTAAGCATGCCTATCCGGGGAGGGGCGGGGGGGGGGGGGTTAGCAAACAATGCACAGCAGAAACGTCATGAGAAGGATTTGGATTAATTTGAATTCTGTATCTGAGTGCAAACAACAGTGTGGTAATGCTATAAGTCATAGGAACACATGAACAAAGGAATACAAAACCAATACTAGCAAACAGTGACAAGGACCATAAGATGCCTACTCATATATACCCTTTAAGAAGACATACTTAAAAGTTAATGCCTTCTTTTTCAAGCACTTAATAGTAATCATTGAATGTAACAGCCCCAATGCACATGGCAAATGTACTTAGCTAAAATTGTGCCCTTTCTAAATACAATTTCAGCTTGGAAGATAAACACAACATCCCAGTATTTAAATATATGTACTAATGCTGGGTAAAGGGCATACTTAATGCCTGAAACAGATTACTACTACTCATTTTGTATGATTGGACTCTTAAGATGAAAGGTGGAGGGCACAACACAGATGTAAAAGAGTGAGGTAGGTACTTAAGCAGAAAGAGAAGGAAAAGGGTCAGGGGATATACCAACAGCAGTGAGAAGGAAGGTATGTAGATGAAGTAGTTATCAAATAAAAGAGGAGGGCATTACATGTGAAGTCAAAAGAGGAGATGAGATGTGGATGTCACCTCATGAAGGGGGAAGAGAGGGGGTATTGTCAGACTCTAGGGTAAGTGCCCTAGTGGTTAAAGCAGAGTAATGGGGAGAATGCTGGTAGACTGACATAATGTATAAGCCCCTAGACATAACAAGAAAAAAATGGAGAAGAGAAAGAAAAGATCATGGTAGGTAGATAATGGTTACAGTCATGAAAGATCTGACTCATCCAATAAAAGGCTGTGACATTCCCATCTCTTGGGTAGAGAAAAAGCGGGAGATAACTGATGTCCTAAATCATGAGGTGTTTGGCCAAGTCATGCAGGACTATACCACAAAGGACAAAATCCTTGGTGTGGTGTTGATGACGGTGGAAGGGTTCAGGGTTGTCCAGGTGATACCACCATTAGCCAAGTGTGATCCTGCCACTGTGTGGATTAGAACAGTGGAGAAAGGGTTTGAACATAAAAGAAAAATGATGACATGAAATTTTAGAGGAGTTTTTTTTAATGATGGAATGGATGAAAATGTCAGAAATGAGTTATGGAACAGGGAAAAATTAACAGATTAAACAAGCTGTTTGAATGGAGTGGATCAGTGATACAGTACTCAGGGGTATGGAAAAGGGATTAAAGACTCAAAAAAGAGGAAAAGGCCAATGTGACTTACCAGCAAGGTGAGACCACTGATTAGGGTAAAAGACATGGTATACAAAATGTGGAAGAAGTGGACAGAGAAGGCAGAGGAGGCACAATTCAAGGAGGGAAGCAGAAGGGAACAGAAAATATGAAGGCAGCAAAGACATAAGCTTAAGGATGTTGCAAAAGGGCTCAAGAGATAGAACAAGTTTCTTTAGGCATGTCGCTATAAGAAGGAAGGGAGACAAAACTTGGCCAGTCTTATCAAAGCTAGGAATGAGATCAGGGAACACTGAAAAAACAGAGATACTAAATAAATACTTCACTTCAATTTAAAAAAAAAAAAAAGTAAATATGCGGTTTTATGCCGGAAACCCTTGGAGCAGTAAATAAAATATTTACATAGACTACAGTGAGCTCATGCCTATAAATCTTTCCTGTTGTCTTTTGCAATGGGTAAATTGTCATAAGAGTAAAAAGTAGAAAGAGTACAGTTATCTTAATTTAGTGCCAGTGGTAAAAACGGCTAGTTGTTAGGGCATGATTATTCTTATGTCATTTGTCTGTTTAAAACTTTTTTTTTTCATTTTACCTTTATTAGTGCAACTGTATATTTGTTTTTATAATTTTTCAAATTTCCCTGCCCAGTTTCTTTAAGTAAAAATTTTCAGTGTTCAGTTTCAAAAGCTTGTTGGTGTATATAAAGGTAATGGCAGAAAGCAGGTGAATTATAACTTGTGTTATTCACCATTAGAAAAGAGATAACTTTGCTATAGCTAGCACAAGTTAACAGTATGGTTGGTTTATTTGAAGGATGTACAGGAGAAGACAGTTGCACTGGAAAGGATATTTTCAACCCCTCTTGGAAAATAGTGTGTGTGTGTGTGTGTGTGTGTGTGTGTGTGTGTGTGTGTGTGTGTGTGTGTGTGTGTGTGTGTGTGTGTGTGAATGCAAAGCAGTTTTATTCAATATACAGTTACTATGATCATTAAGATAGGACTGCATATATTGAAATCCTGAGAAATCAGTCTTCTTCACTGTTTTGGACAGCTACACAATATGCAACACATAGCCCTCCAGAATACACACCAGCACTGCCTTCACATAAAAACACAAACCACACACCCACCTTCGTGGAAGCTCTCAATAAAAATCTACCCAAACAGCACTGACCTCCAAGGCAGAAACACACTCGACCACCACAACACTAATCACAAGACACATAACTCTCCTAAACAGTGCGCCACTCAACCAAAGCCCCTAAGGCAAAACAGCATGCCCAACACACTAGTCATAGGTGACTCCATAGTGAGGCACACTGATGTTCCACTCACTAGGTTGAATAAGGAGAATGTAACAGTCAGCTGCCTGTCAGGTGCCAGGATCCACCACATAACGCACGCACTCAGGTCCCTCAACAACAGGTACAAATATTACTCTGTCATTGTACATGTGAGTGTGAATGACCTGAAACGTAACTCCCTGGACTACATGAAAAAAAGACATGGAGGAGTTCTTAGATTCTGTAGCCCAGGCAGGTATGACCCTAGTCCTGAGCAGCATCCTACCATCACCCAGAATGATACCACAGTACAAGCAGAAAATGATTGATGTCAACAACTGGCTAAGTTTCTGTTGTCATTCTAAGGCAATCCAGTATCTGTCTGCCTGGGATGACATGATTGACAGACCTCAATGCTTTGCCAGTGATGGCCTGCATCTGTCACCCCTGGACTTTTGGATACTGGCCAAGGCTCTTGCCATCCCTATAGTGCCTTTTTTAGGCAGTGTTCCAAAGACCAAATTACCACCATAACATCTACAAACAAATGCAATATGACGGCCATGCTGCTCAACGCTAGAAGTCTAAATTTCAAAATGCACTAGCTCGAAGCACTCCTTAAAATGGAGAACGTCGACATTTGTACTGTAACAGAGACCTGGTTCAAGGCAGCAGAAAGCACCTCTGCACAAACAGGCTATAACTCATTCCACACCTTTCGACCCCAGAACTTAGACTGAAGTTCCAAAGGCAGTGGTGTTTCCATATTCATAAAGGATGTGCACACCTCCAGACTGGTAGCCCAATATAACGTATCAGAGACACTTTAGGTGCAGCTAACATTGAGTAAGACAGAGATTCAGGTCGTAGCCTGCTATAGGTCCCTAATCATGTCCCAAGACTCACACTCCATGTTCCTAAGCACCCTGCAGAATATTAGGGTCCAACTTAACACACTCATAATGGGCGACTTCAACTACACCTCCGTTAACTGGGAAAACTACTCATGTACCAATACACTTCCCCAACGTTTCCTGGAATTCATTAATTCCAATGCCCTGGACCAACTCCTCCTTACCTCCACTAGAGGGAGCAACATCCTTGACCTGGTCATAACTAACATGGGCGACCATTGCTCTACACCAGTAGTCAACTTCTACATGGTTAGATCCGACCACAAACTAATCAACTTGGAAATCAACATCCCCCCACCACCCCCCCACCCCCAAAGGTAACCACCATGAAAAACTTCTCCAAAGCTAGCTTTGGGCTCCAAAAAACAGAGGTGGCTAACTTCATGGCACCCATGCAAATGGAGAATAGTTGCATGACCACCGAAACATACACCAATGCACTGTACGAATATGTACACAAAAGCATGGATCTCGCCATACCCAATAGAACCAAGATGCTCTCTTCCAAAAAAAAGAAACCAATTTGGTGGTCCCCAGCCATAAACAAACTCTACAACAGAAGGAGGAAACTGATGCAGAATAAGGTGAAGTTCCAAGACTGGCAAAACTCCATTATCAGCCTCAACAAAAAGTTGAGATCCCTCATCAAATCCTTTAAAGCTAGCTATGAAAACAAAATTGCAACAGATAGTAAAGACAACCACAAGACCTTCTATAGTTCTGTAAAGAATCTCCATGGCAATACCCAGATTTGCTCTGAGCTACTGCACAATGGTGCCTCCTATACAGGGCCAAAAAAATATTGTCAATATACTGGCTGACAGATTAAGTGCCAACTTTACCCCTCTCCTTCCCAAAGGACAAATCACAATACCAGTAAATTGCCAAGCACCCAGTATTACTGCTGCACAGGTTAAAACAGCACAGTCCAAGGCCACAAAATACAGCTTCTATGGGACCTGACACTATCCCTGGCTGTGTTCTACATGAACTACAGAGTGAACTGGCACCTCACCTGTGTGCACTGTTCAATCACAGCCTCACCTCAGGCTTTGTCCCTATCAAATGGCACACTGCTACAGTCATCCCTCTCCACAAAGGTGGAGCAACTGCAGACCCTGGGAACTATCACCCCATTAGCCTGACAAGTCTGATAGGCAAAGCTATGGAACGCATCATCATGGACCTAATAAACAAGGATATAGGGAATCTCTTTGGTTTTGTGGGGTAGATCATGCCTGCTCACCCTGTTTGACTTCTTTGAGTCAGTCACCAGAGCTGTGGATGAAGGCAAGGTGGTTCATACAGCCTACCTTGATCTGGCCAAGGCCTTTGATACCATTCCCCACTCAAGAATCATAGAAAAACTCACTAAGCTAGGCATCAAACCGTATATCACTAGGAGGGTTGCAAACTGGCTCACAGATAGAACCCACAGTGTGAAAGTAGCTGACTCAAAGTCAGACTGACGACCAGTCATGAGTGGAGTCCCACAGGGTTCAGTCCTGGGTCATTTCCTGTTTGGTATCTACTTCTCTGAAGTCCAGGCCAACATGAAGGGACTCTGGCTGACAAAGTTCCCAGATGATTACAAGTTGGGAGCTGTTATTAACTCCCCAAGTGATATTGACATCCTACAGAAAGGCCTCACTGAGACCAATGACTGGTGTCAGAACCATGGCCTTAAGCTCATTGACAAAAAATGGGTCATTATCCCCTTTGCATCCAGGAAGAAACAGGTCATTGTATCCCTCTACTCTTCCCTCATTAGGCCAATCATCGAGTACAATGCCTCATTTGGCATGTACCTCACTAGACAAAAAAACTCAGAAAGCCGTAACCAGTGACACAAGTAAATGTTAAAAACTTTACTTTACTGAAATAAAACACAAATCCAAATAACTTAAGCGCTTTTCGTCAGGTCTAGTGCCTGACTTCTTCAGAGTCTCACTCATTGTAGCAACATTTACATTTATATATTAATTGCATAATTGGAAAATTGGAAAATTACGAAGTTAAAAATGAGAACCTGCTTTACATCATTATCCATTTAAAATTGTTAAAGAGTAAGTAGCCAAACTCAAAATGTGGGTAATGATTTTACATATAACCATGAGTAGTGTATATATTTAAAGTATACATGATGAAATGGGTCCACAATCCTAATATATTAAAATAAAGTTAACGTAATTGTAGACCTTCACAAACCAAGAATTATAATAATTATACAAAATTGTAATAATGCAACAAAGTGTTCTTTACCTTTGTAAACTCCTCATTTTCAACAAACTGGAGATTGAACAAGTGTCATTTAAACCTGGGTAACAGTACGCATGCAGCCTCACCTGCCAGCGTAATTCAGCTTCCTCTAACTGTAGAGATCTTGGACCACCCCTCTGATTAACTGGGATGTGATCAATAGGAGTAAATTTAAAATTGTGGTTCAAATTAATAACAGTGTGTTTTGCTAGAGCGTTTTCCATTTTTGATGTTTTAATTGCGTATAAATGCTCATATATACGCTCTCTCATTCTTCTAATGGTTTTCCCAATATAGAAGGCCGAGCATTGTTTACATCTAGCTAAGTAAACCACATAACAAGAGTTACAATTTAATTTAAAATCTATTCTGTATGTATGGTTATTTATACAGAATTGTGTACCCTCCTCCACATGCTTGCAAAAGTTACAATTCTGACACTTATGCATGTCTATATTCGACTTGTAGCGCGTTTCCTTAAATTCCAACATATTTTTTAAGTTCCTTCCTTTCTTGTATACAATCTTGGGGCAAAGAACCTATTTTTTCGTAAATATCAGGGTATGCTCTAAACAGTTCCCAGTTCTTAAATATAATATCTATGCATGATCCACTGCCTTTACTAAATGTTGTAATAAAAGTTGGTTTGCAGGTCTCGTCAGCCAATGCTCCAAGTGGTAAAGTTAGATTTACTGATGTGTCATGCCCATCTATCACACCAATATCATTGGTCAAGTTGGTCCGTGAACTGGTAAAAGAACCCATAGAGGTGTTGCTAACGTTGTTAATAGTACTTGGCAATAATGGAAAATAGATGTGTTGACATCTTTTATCAGTAACCTCTTGTATTAGTTCATCCAACAAGTCAATAGGGTATCCGCGGGCGAGAAACATATTTTTTAAAGTTAAACATTCAGTATGAAAATCACTATCCAGTGAAACCATTCTAGCAGCACGGACCAGCTGTCCTTTGACAACTGATCTTTTTTGAAAAAATGGGTGGCAGCTGGTAAAGTGTAAAAAGGTGTTTGAATATGTTTCTTTCCGGTGGATTTTGGCAGTGAAACAGTTAAGTGTTAAGTCCTTACATAACCTAACATCTAAGTAAGCAATATTCTCAGTTGAGAATGTATGTGTGAATTGTAAGAAGGTGGTACATTGATTGAAATACTGGGCCATCCTTATTACCTCACTCTCACCTGCCTTCACAAGTACAAAGATGTCATCCAGGAACCTAGTGTATAGTACGAAAGATTCAATGTGTGGGTTTAACTGTGAAAAAACATAATGGGACTCCCAATAGGCCATAACCAAATTTGCTATGCTGCCACCACATGGGGATCCCATAGCTACACCCACTTTTTGTTTATAAAATTCATCCCCAAAGATGAAAAAGTTGTACGACAAAATCAAGTCCCCTAACAGGGTAACTAGATGAATCTCCCTGTCCGGTGCATCATGCTTTTTCATCATGTAACAAACCCACTCCAACGCTATATCTTGAGGTATACTACTATACAAGTCCTTGACATCTATTGTTACAAAATTTGCCTCAGTGTCAAACTCAATGTCTCTCACTGTATCCAAGAATGACCAGGAGTCCTTGCAAATATGGTGTTCCATATGAACGTATTTCTGTAGAATATTGTCAATTAATTTTGCACATGTGTAAGTAGGAGTTCCCCTACTATCCACTAAGAGTCTAAATGGTGGATTATCTATGCTTTTATGTATTTTCGGAATACCAAAAACACATGCATACCTGGGGTAAGATGTAGATAGGTATGCATGTGTCTTAGAGTCAATTCTACTCTCTATAAGTAAATCCTCAATGGTGTCCTTAATTAATTTGTAAGCTCCATTAACCTCTGACCTAGAACTAAGGTCGTATCTATCAGAATTCAATACGTCATACATTCGCTTCTCATAGTCGTCTGTAGTGAACACTACTAATCCTCCCCCCTTGTCCGGTTTACAAAACCGTAAGTTTTGAGTACCAAGAAATTGTATAAACTCCATATCCTCCTTGGAAATGTTATTACTACCATACTTGTATGGTTTACCCAAGTTTAAGTGTCTCAAATCAAGTTCGCAACACTTTTCAAATATTTCCAAGACAGGATGGAGTGGAGGATTAAAGGTACTTGGTATGTACAATCTGTTTGAACCAGTCATGTCCAAGGAGTCCCCAATTAATACTTTAAAATTTAATTTTCTAACAACAAGTTTAACATCCAATATTGTGTTAACAATGTTGATAGACTTAGTTGGCACCAAACTAAACCCCTTGGCCAGTAGTTCCACCATGCTGGTATCAAACTTAACGTCACTAAAATTGTATAAGTTAAAATCACCTTGTTCGTTTTTGACTATTTCTAATAAAGGTGAAGTTACAGTTGGTTACCCAATGACACCGAGGGACCGTCGTTAGTCAATCCTACCCCAGGCCCATCAGTGTCACCCAATTCAATACACAAATCTGAAGCTGAATAATCAATGAAAAAAGATTCGTTAGAACATTGTACATCATCACACAGGTTAAAGTCTACTTGTTGTACCTCACTAGACACCTGCAACAACTGGAGAGGCCACAAAAGTACCTCACAAAGAGGATCCTAGGCTTTAAACACTTGTCCTATATGGACAGACTAAAAAAACTCCAAGTATTCTCTGTCTCATATCGCTTACTTAGAGGTGATCTCAGCTTGACTTACAGAGCCATGTCTGACCCAGCTCTGTTAGAAATGCTACATCTAAAAAAGTCCCAATCCCTCCACACCACACACTCCTGAGACCTCAACCTTATTACCACAACCAACAGAACGTGTTGGAGGGACAGGTCCATAGGTTCATAGGTAGGTACTAGGCTATCTGCTTGAAGGCATTTATAAGCCTAGCCAGAATGTGTTGGCTTTCACCGCCCCCTTAGATTAGTTCCCTGTGCCTCTGTCCAGCAGAGCCACTGAAGTGATCCCCGGGGTAAACTTTCTGTTTCCCATCCATTCGTCAAGGTTTCTCTTGATGAGTGTTAGTGAGGAGCTCTGTCTAATGTAGATTGGAATCTTGTTCCAAAGCATGGGTAGTCTCTGGGACAGGAATCTGTCCCTCCAACACGTCCTAGTTATTGTTGTGGTGAGGTTTAGATCCCTAGAGTGTGTGGTTCGACGGGATATGGTTTTCTTTAGGTCCATCAATTCTGTGTTGTACATGGCCTTGTATGTCAGGCAGAGATCACCTCTGAGCAGGTGGTATGCAACCGAGTACAGCTGGAGTTTTTTCAGTCGTGCTGCATAGGGCATCTGTTTGAGGCCAGTGATCCTCTTGGTGAGGTACTTTGGTGGTCTTTCCAGCTGTTGCAGGTGTCTTGTAAGGTACATCCCAAATGGGGCGTTGTACTCTATGATGGGTCTGATGAGTGATAAGTAGAGGGGCACAATGACCTCTTTTGATCTGGATGTGGACCCTTTTGTGATTAGGTGGGCCACATAGAAGGATTTTCTAACCACTTTGGCAATGTGATCATCAAAGGAGAGATTACTATCTACTTGTGTCCCCAGATCCCTTATTATGTCTTTCATATTTAGGGGACTACCACCTATGTGGTAGTTTGTGGGTACTTTGTTTTTTTCCAAAGGAATGGCTATGCACTTTTTGGCATTTAGCTTGAGGCCATGATTTTTACACCAGGTAACCAGTCTCAGTGAGACCCTTTTAGAGGATGTCTGTGTCAGCTGGAGAGTCAATTATAGCCCCTAGTTTGCAGTTGTCTGCGGACTTGGTCAGGCATAGTCCTACTGTTCTTGCCTGTACCTCTAGAAGTATATGCCGAACAGGAGGGGTCCTAGGACTGAGCCCTGGGGAACACCACTTGTAACAGGTTTAGAGTCGGACCTAGCTCCCTCAACTCTCACCATGTGGGTTCTGTCCTTGAGCCAGTTGACAACCCATGTGATGTAGGGGTTTATGTTCAGGCTGGTGAGCTTGTCTATAATACTAGAATGGGGAATGGTGTTGAAGGCCTTTGTGAGGTCTAGGTAGGCTGTGTGTACCACCTTTCCCCTCGTCTATAGCCTTGGTAACTGTCTCAAAGAAGTCCACCAGGTTTAGGAGGCATGATCTGCCCTTAAGAAAGCCGAACTGGGTAGGGTACAATGTTTGGAGGTTCAAAATGTCTCTGTTAATGAGTTCCATGATGATGCACTCCATAGCCTTGCAGACCAAACTAGTCAGGCTTATAGGGCGATAGTTCCCGGGGTCTGTTGTGGCTCCACCTTTGTGGAGTGGAATAACAGTTGCTGTGTGCCACTCTATACATAGAATGTGGAGAGGCTGAGTTTGAATAGTGTGTTTAGGTGAGGGGTTAGTTAGTCTTTGAGCTCGTGTAGGACACAACCTGGAACACCATTCGGTCCCATTGATGCTGTATTTTTGGCTTTGGAGAGGGTATTTTTAACCTGAGTGTCTGTGATTTCAGGAGCTTTACATTCTTCTGGTATGGTTATGGGCCCTTTTGGGGGTGAGAGGGGGGGTGAAGTTTGCACTGAACCTGTCTGGCAGGGTGTTGGTGATATCGGTTGGTTCAGTGTATTATGTGCCATTCTGCACTAACTCTGAGCAGATCTGAGCATTGCCACTTAAATTCTTGACATAGCTAAAGAATGCCTTGTGGTTATCTTTGGAATCCTTGGCAATTTTTCTTTCAAAGCTAGCCTTGGATGATTTTATGAGGGATCGTAGTTTCTTGCTGATACTGATCAGGGATGTCTTCCCTTCTTGGGATTTTGCTCTTTTCTGTACTAGTTTCCTCCTTCTGTTGTCTAGCTTGTTTATGGCAGGGGTCCGCCAGACTGGTTTCTTTTTCTTGGAGAAGTGAGTCTTGGTTTTGCTTGGGATAGCGCGATCCATGCATTCTTATAAGTGCCTGTAGAATGCATTAGTAAAGGATGTTGCAGCTTGGACAGTATTATCCTTTAGCATGGGGGCTTTGAAACTTTCCACGACAGTCTTAAGTAACGTGAAGTTTGCTTTTGAAAAGTTTTTCATGGTGGTTTCCTTGACCGGGGATGGGGGCGGAATGTGGATATCTAGAGTGATTTGTTTATGGCCAGATCTAACCAGAGAGGTGTTGACCTCTGGTGTGCAACACCGCTCACCCATGTTGGTGATGACCAAGTCCAATATGTTGTCACCTCTGGTGGGAGTGTTGACCAGTTGATCCAGGGCATTGGAGTTTATAAATTCTAGGAAATCTCACACCAAAATTCCTGAAGTCCACAAAATGCCTCACAGAATTATAAGCCCAACAAGGCTCAAAAAATTCAGGAACCACGGAAGTGCTGCAGTTACTTTCTTTTATTGTAAAAACATGCACCAAACGATAACACTAATGGATGAGCGCTTTCATCTAGTAACTCTAGATTTCTTCAGAACATCAGTCAAAGTGTATCATACACTTTAAATACCTTAATTACCCACCTTTTTACAAAAACAATTAACCAATTACATACATTTAACCCTTGGTATAACGTTTGCATTGAAAAATACATCTCTGACTTAAATAACCATCAAATCGATCTACACTCTGACACAAAACTGCAATCTAATAAAATAACACTTAAAAATGCATAATTTACACAACTAATGAGTATTAATACTATATATATATCTACTGCTATTGTAATTTAAAAATATTATTCACAAAATACAAAATTTCATACATATACAGTACAAAAAAATTAACACTACAATAAACCTAGGTTAATAATTACTACTTGTGAATACATAATAAAACCCTATTGTGTTTACTATCTAGCATTATTTGTTTGCCTCAAAATTCCCACAGAGCTATGATTATACCCTCAGTAGGGGTTTAGTAGGGATTACTTCATTAAGGCCAGGTGGTGTGGCAGCCTCTATTCGCAGCTGCCATTTGATTTCTTTTTCCCCCACAATGGCCTTTATATTGCCTCCTCTCGGATTTATAGTGACCACATCCAATATACCAAATTTAAAGCCCATACATATCTCGCTATTTAGTATATGCCGCGACAATGCATTGTTCGTATCCTTTCTCTTAATACAATAGACATGGTCGTAAATTCTATTTTTGAGAGATCGATCCGTCATTCCTACATAATAACTTTGGCATGTGTCACAAATGGCTAAATATACCACATGTTTGGTTAAACAATTGCCATATTTGAAGTAAACCTTAGTTCTATTTCTATCCTTTAACACTATATTTTTACCTTCATATATATACTTACAATAACTACAACATCCGCACTTTGTAGTACCCCTTCTAAAAGTCTTTGTATCTTGTATAGAGCTCTGTCTTATTTCAATAAGCCTTTTGAGGCGATTGCCTGTCTTATATACAAAATTAGGTATAGAGGGGATTTTTTCCTTAATCACTGAATCACTTGTCAAAATATGCCAATGTTTTGAAATAATTTGCTTAACCTGATGTGTATGATGACCATACTTCACAATACAGGCTCTCTTATAATGATTATCCTCTGTATTGTTGTATCTATTATTCATTTGTATACCTATACCTAATAATGGAGGGTATTTTCTACCCCATTCCTGGGTTACATATCTAGTTAAGTCATCCAACATCTTGTCAGGATATCCTTTTTCTCTAAACATACCCACCATAAATCTAACCTCTTTTAGCATATTGTCCCTTTCTGATGTCATCCTCGCTGCCCTTATTAACTGCCCTTTCACTATATTGTACTTGACTTTATATGAATGGGCACTAGTAAAATGCAAGTAACCATTACTATAGGTCTCTTTTCTATGTATCATAGACTGAAATTACTTTCCATCATTATAGACATATACATCTAGGTAATTTATTCCTTTTCTATCAAATTGATGGGTGAATTTTAGATATCTGGTAGTACCATTGATGTATTTAATAAAATCTTCTAATTCTTGTATATTGCCTGTCCATAGGAGAAACATATCGTCCAGATATCTTACATAAGTTTTAATTTTGTGCATCCAAGTAGTATTTAAAATATAAGTTGTTTCCCAATCTAGGAGAACCATGTTAGCATACATGGGGGCACACGCTGCCCCCATTGCCACACCTGAGATTTGTTTATAATATTCTCCTTCGAAAAAAATATATACCTTCGAAAAAAATATAATTGTGGTCAAGTACTATTTCCATAAAAGAAGTGAGTAGGGCAATCTCATCTTGTTGTAACCCACTAAAGTTTTTAAGGCTCTGTATAAAACTGTCTATTCCTTCATTCTTGGGAATACAAGAGAACAGTTCTTTGACATCTACAGTGACAAATATGATGTCAGGAGACCACAATTCCTGTTTAAATATTCCCAGGAATTCCCAGGAATCCTTCATTATATGGGGTATACACTTATACATATGTTTCAACCTATTATCCACTACTTTGCCATAAGGGAATGTCTTACTCGCACTCCCTGATATTATGGGTCTGAAGGGTGGTTCAATAAGATCTTTGTGTACCTTTGGAATCCCTCTTATTGTTGCCAAGATAGGGTACTCAACCTTCAGAAATTTGTAAAGTTCATCGTCCACTCTATTGTCTAATAAAAATTCCTCCAAATAGGAGTCTATTCTATTATGGGCAATATTAACTTGGTTTAATGAAGATACCTCATACTGGGTTGGATCATTTAGTATTTCAAATATCTTATTGCTATACTTTTCCTGATCATACAATACTATCCCCCCCCCCCCTTATCTGCCACCATGATCCTGACATTTTCCGAACAGATGGAATCTATCAATAAATGTATTTTATTGACCATAATTTGATCCTTTTTCTGATATTTACATTTCTTATATAACTTATAGATGTCATCCTGAATCACTTTCTCAAAAGTTTCCAATGTTTTCACCATAGGTGGTGTAAAGGAACTCTTTTTCCTTAAGTCAGTACTTTTGGATGCTTGTTGTGACTTACTATGGAAAAATATCCCTAGATTTAATTTTCTAAGGAATAACTTTACTTCTACCAAGACATCTATCAAATCTAGTGATTTATCAGGTATGAACTTCATCCCCTTCGAAAATATTTGTGCCAGATCAGCTTGTACTTCATAGGTACTGTAATTATAAATCTTAACATCTCCCTCTTTAAGTACAATAGGGGGGCCCAGTCCATTGTCCATATTATCCTTGTATGCATTATCACTTGGACCTGTATTATTATAAGCACTGCCGATATTTGGCATCTGTATTATCAGT
Organism: Protopterus annectens; assembly: GCF_019279795.1. Lineage (NCBI taxonomy): Eukaryota > Metazoa > Chordata > Ceratodontiformes > Protopteridae > Protopterus > Protopterus annectens. The sequence goes on along the minus strand of NC_056725.1, from coordinate 1,552,103,949 downwards.
GCTTGTTCCACCTGGGAAACCCCTTCCCCTTTCGATGCACTGAGTACCACTTGTTTTGCTCTTCCTCCTCTAAAAAAAACTCTTCATTATGGTATTGTGGTACATCATCCTGAAGTGTGTCCCTAATATCTCCCTTATGTGTTTCCCTCTGCCTCACCCTATCCTTGTTGTTCCACCTGTATGCTACCCCTTGTTCATAATGCTGCATATCACGCTCTAACTTTTTACATTTTTTGGCAAACATACTCTTGCTGGCATTTTCTGCATAATCATACTGTTTATAAAATAACTTTTCCCATTGTGGAAATAACTTATCACCTCGTATTACACTATCCATGTTTTCTACTTCAGTGATCAAAACAGTCAATTTTGTATCATTATTGTCTATAATAAACTGCATGAATTGTTCCCCAAATTCATTGAACATCTCATTACATTTTTTTATATTGCAAGCATTCATCTCTATACCCATGGGTCTTTTAAAAAAACGGAGTCCCATTGGGACTATATGGCAGTTCAAACATCGCCGTAAATACATATTTTCAACCTGCAATGCTTTTATTTTAGTCAGCTTATTAACAAAGCCAAATATCATGTGTTTCAAAGAATTGTAATAATCATGAACCACCTGTCCCTTACTATTGGCTTTGTTACTAGTTTCAAAGTCAAAAGGCATTTGCAACAACTTTTCTACATTATAATGTGATAAATTGTCATTAGAGCCCTTCCCGGGCTTGTTGTAAACAGTACCTGAAGTTTTAGAGTTAGTATTGGCGCTAGATTTGGATTTAGCGCCATATGTCCTTTCCGGCAATTGTCTTTTCAGTTTAGCCCCTGAAATTAGATAGATTTCCTCCTCGTTATTACGGGAAGCCGGGATAAAGTTGAACGATGCTGAATTGCTGTTTACTTGAGTACGCGTATCTTTCCTCGGCGTGCAGGTGAGTAAAAATGGTGACGAACTTCTCCTTTGCCCATTCGGGATGTCATCCTCACTCGCTTGGCCAACAGAGGAACGAGACAGCGCTGGTACGTCTAAGGTTATAGGCGGGTTTTGTGTTTTTAAAGAGCCCGGTTTGGGAGTGAATAATTCAATAAGGCGAGATAATTCTCCCTTAATAATGGCCATCTCGGAATGCAGTTTGTCCACTTCTTCACGGGTAATGGATGTTCCTAAACCCGATACGTCCTGCAGTGAATCCATTTGTCAACTAATCTCACACCAAAATTCCTGAAGTCCACAAAATGCCTCACAGAATTATAATGATTATACCCTCAGTAGGGGTTTAGTAGGGATTACTTCATTAAGGCCAGGTGGTGTGGCAGCCTCTAATCGCAGCTGCCATTTGATTTCTTTTTCCCCCACAATGGCCTTTATATTGCCTCCTCTCGGATTTATAGTGACCACATCCAATATACCAAATTTAAAGCCCATACATATCTCGCTATTTAGTATATGCCGCGACAATGCATTGTTCGTATCCTTTCTCTTAATACAATAGACATGGTCGTAAATTCTATTTTTGAGAGATCGATCCGTCCCTACGATCGATCCCTACTAAACCCCTACTGAGGGTATAATCATAGCTCTGTGGGAATTTTGAGGCAAACAAATAATGCTAGATAGTAAACACAATAGGGTTTTATTATGTATTCACAAGTAGTAATTATCAACCTAGGTTTATTGTATTGTTAACTTTTTTGTATTGTATATGTATGAAATTTTGTATTTGTGAATAATATTTTTAAATTACAATAGCAGTAGATATATATATAGTATCAATATTCATTAGTTGTGTAAATTGATGCATTTTTAAATGTTATTTTATTAGATTGCAGTCTTGTGTCAGAGTGTAGATCGATTTGATGGTTATTTAAGTTAGAGATGTATTTTTTAATGTAAACGTTATACCAAGGGTTAAATGTATGTAATTGGTTAATTGTTTTTGGAAAAAGGCGGGTAATTAAGGTATTTAAAGTGTATGATACACTTTGACTGATGTTCTGAAGAAATCTAGAGTTACTAGATGAAAGCGCTCAACTATTAGTGTCATCGTTTGGTGCATGTTTTTACAATAAAAGAAAGTAACTGCAGCACTTCTGTGGTTCCTGAATTTTTTGTGCCTTGTTGGGTTTATAATTCTGTGAGGCAAATTCTAGGAAATGTTGGGCAAGGGAGTTAGTACTTGAGTAGTTCTCCCAGTTAATGTCTGGGTAATTGAAATCACCCAATAATTAGGGTGTTTGGTAGGACCTTTATGTTACCCAGTGTTTCCAGAAATGCGGAATGGGGGTCCTGGGACATGGTGGGTGATCTGTAGCAAGTTACAATTTGAATTTCAGTCTTGCCCATTGTTAGTTGCACGTGAATGATCTCTGAAGCATCTTGCTGTGCCACTAACCTGGAGGTGTGGGTATCCTTGATGAATATGGATACACCCCCGCCTTTTGTATTTCGGTCCGGGTTCTGTGGCCGAAATGTATGGTATGAGTTGTAGCCTGGTAGTGCTGGGGTGCTCTCTGGAGCCTTAAACCAGGTTTATGTTACTGCACATATATCGATTTTCTCCATACTGAGGAGTGCCTCGAGTGCGTGCATTTTGAGGTTTAGACTTCTGGCATTAAGTAGCATTACCCTCAGTTTTTTGTTACTTGTGCTATTTACAGCAGTGGGTTTGTCTTTTGGGCCTTGCCTAAAAAAGGCACTATGGGGGGTGGTAAGAGCCTTGGCCAGTATTCAAAAGCGTAAGGGTGAGAGGTGCAAGCCATCTCTAGTGAAGCAGCGTGGCTTGTCGAGCATGTCATCCCAGGCGGACAGACACTGGATCCCCTTTGAATGACACAAGAAACTTAGCCATTTGTTGAAATTGACAATTTTTTCTTTATACCGTGGTATCATTCTTGCTGAGAGCAGGATGCTACTCAGAGTCAGGGTCATACCGGCCTGGGCTATGTGTTCAGAGAGCTCTTCCATGTCTCTTTTCACGTAGTCCAGGGAGGTACGGCTCAGGTCATTCACACCAACATGGACAATGACAGAGTTGTATTTGTACTTGTTCTGGAGTGACCTGAGTGCTTGTGTTATGTGGTGGATCTTGGCACCTGACAGGCAGCTAACAGTAACCTTCTTCTTATTCAGCCTAGTGAGTGGGACGTCAGTGTGCCTGACTATAGAGTCACCTATTACTAGTATGGTGGGTATGTTATTTTGCCTTGAGGGCTGTGATTGCATGGCACACTCATTTTGTGAAGTATGTGTTTCATGGTTTGTGTTGGGGGGTGGAGGTTGCTTGGATGTCTGCTTTTCAGGGCTCTGTTGCTTTTGCAGATTTTTATTTAGAGCCTCCAAGTATGTTTTTGTGTATTTACGTGTGTTTTTTGCCAGTGCTGGTTTAATGGGTCTATTTGAGACTGGTGGTGTGATGTCAGTATTTCATTTCTCCTCTTGGCTGTCTGATCCAGTCTTGGGTTTAGAGAGCTTAGCCTCCAGTTTGGCTGTATAATTGCATTTCTGGCACGTATTAGTGTTTGGTGGTAGGAGGAGAGGGTTGCCTGTGTACATGAGGCAGTTATAACATTGCCTCAAAATGCCCAGCTTCACCAGTTAGACTGGAGAGTACACCTGAAACTGCCCTTTGGACATGCCTGGATAGGTACAGTGAACTGTTTTACTGATTGGCTGGTAAAGTCGAATAGAGAGGCTTGTCCTTCTGTACAGTATAGGGGGTCTAGTGCTAGGGTTTATAAGTGCTTGCTATGAGTTTTGAGCAAGTGCTGGGTTGAAAAATGAATTGTTGGAATGCTTAAGTTGAAAGTTTGTCTAGTTCCAAGGGAAAAATTGAAGAGGAGACTTTATGGAGCCAGGAATAGTTATGTCCTAGCTAATCGGCTCTGCTCGGTGCGCAAAACTGGGCAAATGCTTTTTTTATAGCAGGGAAATGAAATAGAAATTAGTCCAAAATGGCCAATAAACTACTAATTTCTGGGCTGATACCACTCCTCCAGGGACAGATAGGCTGCTCAAAGCTCCCCTCTCTCACAGGTGAACAGAGAAACTTCCTTCTATCCAAGTAAGGTATGGGCAAACACAGAGACTTGTAAGACAGCCCTGAATTCAGCAGTAACTTGAAAACTGGACTATACTAGCTTAGAAAGGCGGGAAACAAGTATATATATATTTTTGTTTCTTTGTTTTTTTTTTTTTCAGAAAATAAAGCAGATACAATCAAAAAAACAATTTAAATGCACAGAAACCAGAGACTACCCGTGCTATGGAATAGACTTCCCATACATGTCAAACAGAGCACCTCACTGGCCCTCTTCAAGATAAATCTTGATGAGTGGATGGGAAATAGAAAATTCATCCCGGGGATCACTCCAGTGGCTTTACTCGACAGAGGCACTGGGAACTAAGGTTGGGTGGCATGATGCCAGGGTAATCCTATGGGCTAGGCTTGTAAAAGCTTCAGGGCCATTAGCCTAGTACACACCTATGAACTTATTTGGGCATAGATGGTTTTGGTCATAGCCAGTGGCAGCAGTGTTTGTTTGCCAGATGATCTTATGAAACAGAAAGCAGCATCCATATTTTGCTTCTGCCCTTAGCACATTGGGTTGTAGAGGTTGGCAAAGCCGTTTTTTCACATAAAAAGCCATTTTAAGAGAAAAAAGACTAACAAAACTGCAGTGCCAACCATGATGTTTGTTACTTTCCTAGAGTATGTCTAGGAAGGACACAAACACAGTTGATGGGATTATGTGAATAAAGATTCAGAACTTGTTTCTAGTGACAAACATCAGAAGTTAAATGTTACATATGTTTCAAAATGATTAATAGTCTCCTCTTCTTTCTTGCAACCTCAGCATACGTCCTTAGAGCGCCCTTTTGGCCTCCTGCTCTAATGTTAACCATGTCAATAAAAAAAAAAAAATATGAATTTACTCTGCAGACACACACAGGCATGCTTATCCAAATCATCTAATCTTTCTGCAAATACATATGTGCCAACATCTTTGCAGACCAAAGTTTCCGCTAATTTCAGCTGGATTTTCACCAGTTGTATCTCGCTATATTCTCAAATGCCAAATCAGTGCACATGTCTAAAAAATCATTATTTGTGTAGCCACTAGGCTGTCACAGAGACACTGCTTGTATTAATCACCCTGTACTGACCTGCATGATTTCCAGCATCAATATGACCTGCATAATGACATGTTTCTGGCAAATACTGCAGCTTATATGGAACAAGCATGCAATAAAGCAGACATTTTTAATGTATTTGTATGAACAATCTGAACATATTTTTCATTAGTTTTCATGCATTCGATGACTGGGAAGCATTACTATCAGTAGGTTCCCATTGTTTTCCAGATTTATAACTATGGAATGTTTTATACATGATCCTTAAGGCTGGGCAGTTTGTATCTATGCCCTTGTCAGGGGTACAGTTTGAAGGGCTGTCGATATATTAGATTCTAGCAGCAGAATGGATTTTGTTAATTGGACTTTTATAGACTGTGAAACAGTTTTCTCACTAAAAAGTGTGTGCGCCCTTGCACTCACATGGTAAAATATACATTTGGCAGCTGTTATTTTACTTTTTAGACAGATTACATCAGGAAATGGGCAAACTGAGCTCTAGAGAGGATGGCATAATGTCTGATACAAGTGGTTAGTAAGTGTAAATGAAAGGGATCTCCACATGATGGACTTTCCAGGAAGGAATTGTTAGCATCTTTGTGTACAGTCAAACTTCAGCCTGCTGAATTTGAAGATGATCTGTCAGGGGCTGTAGTCATACAGCATGCAGTAAAAGTGCAGTTTAGTATGTCTTGAGATTATCTTAAAATTCAGGTTGAGTTGCAGAAAAAAAACTAGAGTCAGAGTTGGAGATGAGACTTTGAAGCTAAAAGAATAATGAAACAACTTAAAGTTTAGCAGGATAAAGAGCCGGGGGGGGGGGGAGCATTAATATGAGGCACAAGAGGGAGAAAAGAGAGAAGTCTGGTAGTTAGTGCAGACAATTCAGGCTACTAACTGCTAACAAGCTGCTTCTTATAGTTCAGGGTTTGATTACTCTACATTTGTCTATTGTGTGATTCTGAACATTTCCCATAATAATAGTAATAATAGTAATAATAATACTCAAACCTGGACACACAGTCCCTTTTCAGGGGCAACCCAAGAGCAATGTCTGATTAAGTGACTCACTCAATGTCACATAATGAGCAAATGAGGGCCATGGAAATCAAATCCAGTACCACAGAGACTACAGCTCACATCCTTAACCCTCTGCACCAACCTGCAGACACTTAATTGGACAGTGCTCTGGGGAAACTGGGATCGGTCCCTTGGTAGTCTTCTTGGACTGCATGCCTAGTAAATCCCATGAAGAGCAGTACCAGCATGAGGAGCAGTTCACTCACTGACAGCTTTATGATCAAACATGGATATGATCAGTATTAAATTGTTTACTCAGTACAAAGACGGGAATGCTTTGATAGTTTTATTGAACCATTCACTGTGTATGTGTAATCAGCATGAAATAGCCCAAGGGCAATGCATGAAGCTTTTAACTCCCCCTGCTCACAGATAAGGCAATATTTTAATGTACAAAGTCATGTGACCCTGGTTGATTGGATTATATTAATGTTTAAAGATGTTTGTGTGAATGTTTTAAGTTAATTCCTGAAAGTTGCAGGAAAATGTTTAGCAAGCATATGACAAAAGCAGTGTCAGGAACTTCATTGTAGAACTAAGTATTTAATTTCATAATTGAATGAGGAGATGTTAAGCTGCAGTTTTTGAAATGTTGAGAGAAATTATGATAAATAAAAACAATCAATATTTTCTCTGAGGATATGAGACTCTGGATGGCAGATCTGGAGTTTAACTCTGCTGAGGAAATGTACAGAAAGGGGGATGACTATCTAGCAAGCAGGACACAACTACATAAAAGAGGCTTACCTAGTTCTACACATGGGAAAATGGAACTCATGGATCAATCTGAACCATCACAGCAGGTTCCACAGGCAAAAGAAGAACCACTGATTACAGTACATATCAAGATTTATTTATTTTGTTTATTTAACATGTGTTTACTGGGAAAGAGCCCATTTTCAGCAGAGACCTGGGGATAAATGCTCCAGATGCATGTCTTTGGAATGTGAGAGGAAACTGGAGTACCCAGAGGAAACCTACATGAATGCAGGGAGGACATGCAGATTCTACACAGAAGGCCCCCCCAGCTGAGAATCAAACCATAGAACCTCTTGCTGTGAATCAACAACGCTAACCACTGCATCACTTGGGGATTAGATGTTTCTGGTGTAACTGAGTGAACATATATGATTCAGATGCCCACAGCAACAGGAAGGGACTGGGAAAAATGTTAAGTATGACAGCTAGAAGGGGTGGCATCACTGTAGTGGTGGGCTGCTTTGAGACAACAGCTGTTCCAAAGTACCACAAGGCCACAAGGGCTGGTACTCTATCCAGGTGGAGAAGAAATATATTGATAAAAGGGATACTGTATCAGACATAAGTATTGTTAAGCCTACTGTTGTTAAAAAATACTTTTCTGAACAGTCCACTCCATTTAAAGCCATGGGAGGGACAGCTTGCCAAAGGGATACTGTATCAGACATAACTATTGTTAAGCCTACTGTTGTTAGAAAATACTTTTCTGAACAGTCCACTCCATTTAAAGCAATGGGAGGGACACGTAACCAGAGTTCACATGGACTAGAAAGGGGTAAATTAAAAAGCAAGTGGCCGTGTTTGAAGGCATCCCATCATATATATTAATATGAAATTATTCTGATGACACAGTACCTTTTCTCTACATGCAATTACCCAGAGCCAGGCAATAAGACAATCACATGAGGAATGCATCACTAAGGTGACTTCAGCCAGTACTCACATTTCCAACAGATGCCATGATATGGTTACTCTAGAGGGAGAGGCAGGTATCAGCAGCAAGCTTGAATCTAAGCAACAGCTGTTAAAAGGACCTGGACACCCTGTGGAAGAGGCCACTTCAGGGGAAGAGCTAGATAGTACCAGCAAGTTTGAATGTGAACCACAGTTGTCTAAAGGCATTGAAATTCCTTTGGAAGAGACTTCTTCAAGAGATGACCTAAGTAGGGGTAGTACACCTGCATCTAAGACACATCTGTCTAAAAGATAGTAGATTTCCTTTGGACAGGTGAAATGGAGAGAATCACAAAAATAGAGCCAAAACACACACAGAGCTCTTAAATCACACTCTACATGAGTTGAGGGGAGGTAGCTAAGAGACCTACTGATTCTCAAGGGCAGAGTTAGTCTGTATAATGGGACAATAGTTTATTGTACAAAGAGTGGACTCTTGAAAATGAGGGCTAGAAGGAGAAGTAATGAAGTAGTTAGTAGTCCTAAAGACATACATACCATCAGGCATTTATGGCCATAGCCAGTTGTATTTCTTTTTCAAACTATAACGTCACACATTACACAAACAGCAGGCTTGGCAAAATTTGTATTGGTTGGATAGTGTTAAAAATGTAAGGGTATTAGAAGAAATATGAAAAGTGCCAGAGGGTAAATAAGACAAAGACAAGGCCAAGGCCGGTTTGATGCCATTATTTCTCAATAAGGATCTATTTCAAATGGTAGTCATAGATACTGCCGGGCCCCTTAGTATCCCAAACACCAGAGCTAAGAGGTGTATCTTAGTGGTTACAGGCTATACTACTAGGTACCATGAGGATGTAGCTCTAAACCTTATTCGACAGAAAATGTGAAAAATGCTGTCTAACAGATTTCCAGCAGAGTGGGATTTCCACAAGAATTACTATAAGACAGAACTGCTAACTCTATGTCAGAGCTGTTGAACTGCTTGTGGAAACATTTTGAGGTGACACAGCTAAAAGCAACATCCCACCATTCACAAGTAAATGGCCTGGTGGGCAAGATTAGCACAGTTCTTAGGATCATGCTAAGAACATTTATAGATCAGTTCTAGTAGAAAGAGTGTGACTAATACCTCTCCCATCTTTTCTTTGCATCCAGAGGTGAGTCACAATGCTACAGTGTATTTCTAGGGCCAAGGACCTCAGATGAGAGCACTATAGGTCTTGTTCCAATCAACCCTAGTATGGCATACCATATCACTGAACCATAAGTCTTTTTAAAACTTACAAGATAATTGTTCCTGGCTGTTTTTAAGGCAGTTTATTCCATCATCTCCCCACTCTGACGTGAAAAAAATTGATCCTAGTTTTGAATTTACTACCCCAGCTTAAGCAAATTAGTGCTGTCCCTTATATCTTTTCCATGGATATCAAAATTCACCTAAAAATACTACACATCTTCTCATTTTATAAACATGTATATACCCATACCAAACTACTTCTATACATCCTGTAAAACACAGAGTATAGTTTCAGCTTTTTCAGTCTCTCCTGATAACTGATATCCCTAGTGCCATGGACTCTCTTGGTGAAAAAATCTTTGTACATTTTCAAATTTTTTATTTGTAATTTCGAATATGTACAAAACCTATTCCCAGACTCCATTATAGGTCTTATAATGGCTTTCTATGTTATTATCAGTACCTTCTCAGCATTAATGGACATCACCCTAAATATAGTGCACATAGTAGCATAACATGATTTCAGGACCTTATTTATATGGCTATAAAACTACAAATTGATGTCAACCAAAATTCCAAGGTTCTCATATTGCTCACAAACTCCCAAAATCTCCCCATGCATTCCGTATGGATAGCTAATATTTGTTTTACCAAAAATGCATAACCTTAGCTAAAATTCTATTACTCTGAAACAATTCACATAACTTACCTAAAAAAACTTTGAAATTCCTGATGATCACTCATTGATGTAAAAGTCACATTTTTGGTATTTGAGCTACTTTGAATTCACATGGAAAGACATGGTAAATATGATTCCCAAAAGAAGTCTGTTGTAGAGTTTGTAAGAAATTTGAGGACAAGCCTTAAGGAACTTGCAGAGTTGGCACAGGAGTACCTAGCATAGGCAAAACAGCAACAAAAGCTCTGGTATGAATGGATAGCTAATGCCTGAAAAATGGCTGACAGATGGTATCACTGTCACAATTTTTACTGGCTAGGATGATGGTTAAGTATAAATGATTGGGATAAATATTCTGATTACATGAATATAACATACATAAAAATATCTACACGTTAAAGCCAATAAACGTATTTATTAGGAGATGTTGTTAGGATACATTAATAACAAAAACATTATGTGCATGTGTGTGTGTGGGGGGGGGGTGTATGGGAGACATGAATTTGGTGGAAACTATGTTTGGCAACATCTGTTTAATTAATAATATTTGGTTGACTGAGCAAATGGTGGACAGGTGTAAGAGATCGCACAATTCTCTCTGCTTGGGAATGTGTTCTTCCTCCAATATTATGTGATTTCTGAGTTAGTATATATATATATATATATATATATATATATATATATATATATATATATATAATAAGACAGGGGTATAAAAAGCTATATTGTTTTTTCCTCTGTCTTTCTTTTTTTATTTTAATTTTCCATCTGCCAAGGGTATTAATCAGTGCATGCATTGCAGAGTGACAACGTACTGAATGTCTACATTTGAGTCTAATAAATTCAATAGACACATATATATGTATATTCCATATATATGTAAAATTCAATAAAATTATACATTGATATATATATATATATATATATATATATATATATATATATATATATATATATATAAATATATATAAATACATATGTATATACACACACACAAACATATATATCAGTGTCTGCTATTCTAAAAGTGTATTAGTTCTGGTTTAAGCACTTGGGCTTCAGGCCAGTTATTCTACATTAAGAAGGTTTGTGGTCTGCACTCTTGTGGGAGGAGAGGCTGGATTCTACCCTTCTGAGCTGGGGATTTCTGGTCACAGGCTTATTCAAACTGTTTCTTTCTGAAATTGGTGTGCCTTGTTGCTGTAGCATAGCACCAGATTCAGGCCTGCTGAATCTAATTTTGTTTGTATAACTTGAGCACTGATCCAGGCCATCTTTTTTAGAGAAGGTTCCCCTGCACCCTAGTAGCGGGAGTGTGCAGTTAGAACTTGTCTGATTGAAGACTGCTGGAACAGGGCTCAGTTCTGAGTTTTTTTTCTGGTTAATTGGGTAACTTGTTTAAATCAGATTGTTAGTTTTCTATTGTTTTATATATATATATATATATATATATATATAAAATTGCACTTTATTCATCTGCTTTTACTGTATTTGTGTTTCTTCCTACTTTATTACTAGGGGCATTGACTACAACTCTGAACTGAGATATATAACAATAAGCATCTTTTTATGCAGATTTAAAGTGTTTTTTTGATTGTATCTGCTTTATTTTCTGAAAGAAATATATATATATATATATATATATATATATATATATATATATATACATACTTGTTTCCTGCCTTTCTAAGCTAGTATAGTCCAGTTTTCAGGTTAGTGATGAATTCAGGGCTGTGTTACAAATCTCTGTTTGCCCATACCTTACTTGGATAGAAGGAAGTTTGTCTGTTCACCTGTGAGAGAGGGGAGCTTTGAGCAGCCTATCTGTCCCTTGAGGAGTGGTTTCAGCCCATAAAGTAGTAGTTTATAGGCCATTTTGGGCTAATTTCTATCTCTTTCATTTCCCTTCTATAAAAAATGCATTTGCCCGGTTTTGCACACCGGGCAATGCCAGTTAGCTAGGGTATGTCTATTTCCGGCTCCACAAAGTGTCCTCTTCAATTTTTCCCTTGGAACTAGACAAACTGTCAAGTTAAGCACTCAAGCCATTCATTTCTCAGCCCGGCACTTGCTCAAAACTCATAGCAAGTACTTATAAACCCTGGCACTGCAGAAGGACAAGGCTCTCTATTCGACCGTACCAGCCATTCAGTAAAACAGTTTACTGTACCTATCCAGGCATGTCCAAAGGGCAGTTTCAGGTGTACTCTCCAGTCCAACTGGTGAATCTGGGCATTTCGAGGCAATGTTACAACTGCCTCATGTACACAGGCAACCCTCTCCTCCTACCACCAAACACTAATACATGCGAGAGATGCAATTATACAGCCAAACTGGAGGCTAAGCTCTCTCAACCCAAGACTGGATCAGACAGTCAAGAGGAGAAGAGAAATACTAGCATCACACCACCAGTCTCACATAGATCCATTAAACCAGCACCGGCAAAAAACATACGTAAATACACGAAAACATACTCGGAGGCTCTAAATAAAAATCTGCAAAAGTAACAGAGCCCTGCAAAGCAGACATCCAAGCAACCTCCACCCCCAACACAAACACATACTTCACAAAACCAGTGTGCCACGCAATCACAGCCCTCAAGGCAAAATAACATACCCAACATACTAGTAATAGGTGACTCTGTAGTCAGGCACACTGATGTCTCACTCACTAGGCTGAATAAGGAGACGGTTACTGTTAGCTGCCTGTTGGGTGCCAGGATCCGTCACATAACACAAGCACTCAGGTCACTCCAGAACAAGTACAAATATGACTCTGTCATTGTCCATGTTGGTGTGAATGACCTGAGCTGTACCTCCCTGGACTACATGAAAAGAGACATGGAAGAGCTCTCTGATCACGTAGCCCAGGCCAGTATGACCCTGACCCTGAGTAGCATCCTGCCCTCACCAAGAATAATGGTATAAAGAATAAATTATCAATTTCAACAATTGGCTATGTTTCTTGTGTCATTCAAAGGGGATTCAGTGTCTGTCTGCCTGGGATGACATGCTTGACAAGCCACGCTGCTTTGCTAGAGATGGCTTGCGCCTATCACCCTTAGGCTTTCGAATACTGTTCAAGGCTCTTGCCAACCCCATAGTACCTTTTTTAGGCAAGGCTCAAAAGATAAACCCACCACCATAAATAGCACAAGTAACAAAAATCTGAGGGTAATACTACTCAATGCCAAAAGTCTAAACATCAAAATGCACACACTCGAGGCACTCCTCAGTATGGAGAAAATCGATGTATCTGTGCAGTAACAGAAACCTGGTTTAAGGCTCCAGAGAGCACCCCAGCGCTACCAGGCTATAACTCATACCATACATTTTGGCCACAGAATCCGGACCGAAATACAAAAGGCTGGGGGTATCCATATTCATCAAGGATACCCACACCTCCAGGTTAGTGGCACAGCACGATGCTTCAGAGATTATCCACGTGAAACTAACAACGGGCAAAACTACAATTCAAATTGTAGCTTGCTACAGATCACCCACCATGTCCCAGGACCCCCATTCCACATTTCTGGAAACACTGGGTAACATAAACGTCCTACCAAACACTCTAATATTGGGTGATTTCAACTACCCAAACATTAACTGGGAGAACTACTCAAGTACTAACTCCCTTGCCCAACATTTCCTAGAATTTATAAACTCAAACACCCTGGAACAACTGGTCAACACTCCCACCAGAGGTGACAACATATTGGACCTGGTCATCACCAACACGGGCGAACGGTGTTCCACACCTGAGATCAACCCCTCGCTGGTTAGATCTGACCATAAACAAATCACTTTGGATATCCACATTCTGCCCCCACCCCCAGACAAGGAAACCACAGTGAAAAACTTTTCAAAAGCAAACTTCACATTACTTAAGACCGAGGTGGAAAGTTTCAAAGCCCTCATGCTAAAGGATAACGCTGTCCAAGCTGCAACATCCTTTACTAATGCATTCTATGGGCACCCTACAAGAATGCATGGATCATGCCATCCCAAGTAAAGCCAAGACTCACTCCTCCAAGAAAAGGAAAGCAGTCTGGTGGTCCCCTGCCATAAACAAGCTATACAGTAGAAGGCGGAAACTAGTACAGAAAAGAGTAAAATCCCAAGAAGGGAAGACATCCCTGATCAGTATCAGCAAGAAACTATGATCTCTCATAAAATCGTCCAAGGCGAGCTTTGAAAGGAAACTTGCCAAGGACTCCAAGATAACCACAAGGCATTCTTTAGCTATGTCAAGAATCTAAGTGGCAATGCTCAGATCTGCTCAGAGTTAGTGCAGAATGGCACAAAATACACTGAACCAACCGATATTGCCAACATTCTGGCAGACAGGTTCAGTGCAAACTTCACCCCCCTCTCACCCCCAAAAGGGCCCATAACCATACCAGAAGAATGTAGAGCCCCTGAAATCACAGACACTCAGGTTAAAACAGCCCTCTCCAAAGCCAAAAACACAGCATCAATGGGACCAGATGGTGTCCCAGGCTGCGTCCTACACAAGCTCAAAGATGAACTAACCCCTCATCTAAACACACTTTTCAAACTCAGCCTCTCCACAGGCTACATACCCATAGAGTGGTGCACAGCAACGGTTATTCCGATCCACAAAGGTGGAGCCACAACAGACCCTGGGAGCTATCACCCTATACGCCTGACTAGCTTGGTCTGCAAGGCTATGGAGTGCATCATCATGGAACTCATTAACAGAGACATTGGGAACCTCCAAACACTGGACCCTACCCAGTTCGGCTTTATTAAGGGCAGATCATGCCTCCTAAACCTGGTGGACTTCTTTGAGACAGTTGCCAAGGCTATAGACGAGGGAAAGGTGGTACACACAGCCTACCTAGATCTCGCAAAGGCCTTTGACACCATTTCCCATTCTGGTATTATAGACATGCTCACCAGCCTGAACATAATCCCCTATGTCACAAGATGGGTTGCCAATTGGCTCATGGACTGAAACCACATGGTGAGAGTTATGGGCGCTAGGTCTGACACTAAACCGGTTACAAGTGGTGTTCCCCAGGGCTCAGTCCTAGGGCCCCTCCTGTTCAGCATATACGTCTCAGAGGTACAGACAAGCACAGGAGGACTATGACTGACCAAGTTCGCAGATGACTGCAAACTAGGGGCTATAATTGACTCACTGGCTGACACAGACATCCTCCAAAAGGGTCTCATGGAGACAGATACCTGGTGTCAAAATCATGGCCTCAAGCTAAATGCCAAAAAGTGCATAGTTATTCCCTTTGGAAATAACAAAGTACCCACAAACTACCACATAGGTGGTAGTCCCCTAAATATGGAAAACGTAATAAGGGATCTGGGAACCCAAGTAGATAGCAATCTCTCTTTTGATAATCACATTGCCAAAGTGGTTAGAAAATCCTTCTATGTGGCCCACCTAATCACAAAAGGGTCTGCATCCAGATCAAAATAGGTCATTGTGCCCCTCTACTCATCACTCATCAGACCCATCATAGAGTACAATGCCCCATTTGGGATGTACCTTACAAGACACCTGCAACAGCTGGAAAGACCACAAAAGTACCTCACCAAGAGGATCACTGGCCTCAAACAGATGCCCTATGCAGCTCGACTGAAGAAACTCCAGCTGTACTCGGTTGCATACCGCCTGCTCAGAGGTGATCTCTGCCTGACATACAAGGCCATGTCCAACCCAGAATTGATGGTCATGCTCCACCTAAAGAAAACCTTATCCCCTCGAGCAACATGCTCTAGGGATCTAAACCTCACCACAACAATAAATAGGACATGCTGGAGGGATAGATTCCTGTCCTAGAGACTTCCCATGCTTTGGAATAAGATTCCAATCTACATTAAGCAGATCTCCTTGCTAGCACTCTTCAAGAGAAACCTTGACGAGTGGATGGGAAACAGAAAGTTTACCCTGGGGATCACTTCAGTGACTCTGCTGGACAGAGGCACAGGGAACTAATCTAAGGGGGCGGCGACAGCCAGCACATTCTGGCTAGGCTTATAAATGCCTTCGGGTAGATTGCCTAGTACCTACCTATGAACCAGTATACACACACACATGTATAGATACCATGTATAGACTCTATTTTAACAGTGAAATGTGAAATGTGAAACAAAACCTGTAGATTTTCAAATGCAACCCACTGCACAAGAAGTAAATGCAATGTACATGGACAATTCAGTGTAGCCAGCCAAAATGCATGTCTTTGGAAGGATGAATGTAATCAAAATACCCTAAGGGGAAAAATGAATGTTGGTCAGCCAAATTTTGGAAACGTCAAGCCTTTGTAAGACTGAAGATAATCTGGTACTCTGAGATGAGAAAACCCAAATGAATGTGGAGAAAATATGGAACCAAATAACTGCTCCTCTCAGATGCTTACATGTGGCACAGTCACTGCACTTAGACATACCTTCATATGTTCATCCGTTGAAGATATTTATAATAAGACAATGTAAAAAGGCTGAAACATTCTGAAATGGAAATTGCTAGAACACCATCTGACATCTGCTTTGCCAATTTACACATAAGCTTGTCAGCAGTACCATGCTAAAACTAAAAAAAATTCTGCCCTTGTACCTGCAGGAAAAAAATGTGATAAAATGCATGTGTCCAGCTTTTGCAGTTCTGGAATCTGTAGGTCACTGCTCAGACCATACCACATAAAAACAAAAAAAAAATATTCTGAACAAAAAGGACTCTCCACCTGTACTTTGCCCTCAGAGACACTAACATTCATCCATACATTTGGCATTGTTTCTGACATACAAAATTTTGTCAGCAACCATCCAGGAAAAGTTATACAAGTAGGCCAGAACCACTTGTCACCTTTCACTATCCAATCCATTTCCATGGTTCTATCCCATTCCCATAGGTGTCTAGATTAGGCATTAACTAATATTATGCAATTGTAGCTTGCTAACATTCAAAAACGTGCACTCTGATTGGTCAGCCCAATAAGCATGCCTGTTGTAAATCGAGCATATACCAATAGAAAAAGGCCCAGACTTTCTTCTGTTAATATATGCTAAGGCTTTGCAGGTTTCTTTAGCTAAGAGGTCAAAAGGTATATACGGAGGGCAAAGAAAATACAAGGAAAATCAGGTACAGTATGCAGAACTAAAGAATCATACCTGATTTTCCTTGTATTTTTGCCCTGCCTGTCTCGTACCTATAAACTGTTGAGATTTCACAGTTTTTGTTTTCAAAATAAGGGTTGGGAGTGTGGCCTAATGGTTAAGGTGTTTGCCTTACAAACACAAAGTACAGGGTTTGAATCGATAATTGGCTAGGCTTAAAATGGCCTGCAAGGGCAGTTAGCCTAGTACGAACCTATGAGTGTTAACCTAACCTATTTTCAAAAAAAAAAAAGAAGCAATGTAGATTTTCCTTTCTCCGTTGCTTGCTTTTCAAAGCACTGATGTACTGCATAAGCATGGGAAGTAAGTCCCATATGCATGCGCAGTACATCAACAAAGTGGCAGAATAGGGAAACGATGCGGAAGAACACCCCAATGCCATTATACAAAGACATTAAGAAAAGTAATTTCTTTCTTAAATAATGTCATTGTACAATAGATTTACCTACAGTTGCCTTTGTTTCATCAAGCTGGCTTCGCCTCATGATTAAACCACATCAACCATGGGTAAATCTTCAATATACTACACCCACTCTTCAGTTATTTCTATACTACCTGACAGATTTACTGAATTAACTTCCTCATCAAAGTACTTTCAGTCTCTTCTGCTTAACAATATGCAGTCGTTCTGCAAGAATTTACTAGTAACAGAATCATTTGTCAAATATGTATTTTAGCTGCTTGTTTTATCAGATAATGTTAATCCTGATTTCCATTATAGTGAATTGTAGTAGTTAAAATGCTATTACACTTAGGTCATGGTTGTGCAACAATGGAATTCATATATATAAGTAATAGATATTGGAACAAACCCCAATATATGCTTACTTCCTTGTAAATAAGTTAGCTGTCTGAACTGTAAGGAATATACTGGACATATGAGAGACAGCAAGACCTTTATTTTCTTTTTATCTTCATTGGCTGTTCCAGTTGTAAGGTTTATCATAGACAACAGATAAGAAGTGTAGCTTTTATTTTGTTTTAAACTAGTAAGGTGTCTGAATTTTGAAGTACACCTAGAATAGGAGAAAAACTTTTGATTTTAATCAGTTTAGCTGTCCGAGTAAGTAAGTAGATATCAGACAATACATCTAGATTATATTGGTTAAACTGTAGTTTAGCTGATGGCTTGGCATATGATCTTAGGACTTTACGGGAATTGTTTTGGTAATTCATGGTGTGTGTGTGTGTCTGTGTGTGTGTCTGTGTGTGTGTGTCTGTGTGTGTGTGTATCTACTTTCAAATGTCAAAAAAATAAAATCACGAAATTCAGAATCCCAAGTTCACGATATATAAAGTCCTATATCTCAAATCCTCATAACATCGACACCCAAAATGTCAAAAGTCAACAACCAAAACCTAACCTACCTACCCTACACTACTACAAAGTACAAACAAACAACCATCTAATTCTCTACATTAAGCAGGGGGGCTGCACCCCCCACACCTCAAGCTAATTAAATATATCAACTTGAAAACCACACTACACCAAAGAAGATGGTAAATATATTGTTCTGTACTACACTAACACTTAAAATCAACTCATACACTACCACTGTTTGTTTATCTGTTATATCTGGTTCACATAACACACTTACCCATTCAATGCAATAACTAGAACAGCCATTCCACACTTCGTACAACTGCATACAAACACAACAGAATACTCTCCTCCAAAAAAAGGAAGCCAATCTGATGGTCCCTTGCCATAAACAAACTTTACAACAAAAGGAAGAAACTGTTGCAGAAAATAGGAAAATCCCAGGATGCAAAAAACTCCCTTACCAGCCTCAGTAAAAAGCTGAGATCCCTCATAAAATCCTCCAAAGCTAGTTACGAAAATAAAATTGCCAAAAATTCCAAAGACAACCACAAGGCATTCTATAGCTATGTCAAGAATCTAAATGGCAATGCTCAGATCTGCTCTGTGCTACAACAGAATGGCATTAAATATACTGATCCCAAGGATATTGCCAATATCCTGGCAGATTGATTCAGTGCAAACTTCACCCCTCTCACCCCCTAAAGGGCCCATCTCAATACCGAAAGATTGCCAAGTTCCAGTAATAACGGCCACACAGGTAAAAAACACACTCTCCAAAGCTAAGAATACAGCATCCATGGGACCAGACGACATCTCAGGCTGTGTACTACATGAACTACAAAATGAACTGGCACCTCACCTAAGTGTCATGTTTAATCATAGCCTCACCTCAGGCTTCATGCCCACTGAGTGGTGCACAGCTACAGTTATCCCACTCCACATGGGGGATCCTCCTTGGAACCCGGGAACTACCACCCCATCAGTCTGATGAACCTGATCTGCAAGGCCATGGAACGTATTATCATGGAACTTATAAACAAAGACATTGGCAACCTTCAAACACTGGACCCCACACAATTTGGGTTTGTGAAGGGCCGATCTTGTCTCCTGAACCTGATTGACTTCTTTGAAACAGTCTCCAGAGCCGTGGACAAGGGTAAGGTGGTCCACACAGCCTATCTGGACCTAACCAAGGCCTTCAACACCATCCCCCACTCTGGAATCATAGATAAACTTACTAAGCTGGGCATTAATCCCTAAGTCACTCAATGGGTTGCCAACTGGCTTAATGACAGAACCCACACTGTAAAAGTAGCCAACTCCAAATCCAGCTCCAGACAAGTGACAAGTGGAGTACTTCAGAGTTCATTTCTGGGACCGCTCTTGTTTGGCATCTACTTCTCTGAAGTACAGGCCAACACTTAGGGACTCTGGCTAACAAAGTTCGCAGATGACTGCAAACTGGGAGCCATTATTGAATCCCCAGTGATGTGGATATTCTACAAAAGGACCTTACAGAAACAGATGCTTGGTTCCAGAGCCATGGGCCCAAGCTTAATGCCAAGAAATGTATAGTTATTCCTTTTGGGAAAAAACATGTACCCATGAATTACCACATAGGTGGCAGTACACTAAACACTGAAAGTGCGATAAGAGACTTAGGGACACAGGTGGACAGTGGTCTCACCTTCGATAATCACATCACCCCAACAATCAGGAAATCCTTCTATGTGGCACACCTCATCACTAAGGGCTTTTCATCCAGAAAAAAGGAGGTCATTGTCCCACTGTACTCATCCCTCATTAGACCCATTATAGAATACAACGCCTCATTTGGTATGTACCTCCCAAGACATCTGCAACAACTGGAAAGGCCGCAGAAATATCTCACTAAAAGAATCACAGGCCTAAAGCAGATGCCCTATGCTGACCGTCTAAAAAAACTCCACCTATACTCTGTCGCATATCGTCTACTCAGAGGTGATCTCTGCTTAACATACAAGGCCATGTAAAACCCAGAGCTGTTGGACATGCTACACTTAAAGAAAACCCCAATCCCTCAGAGACACACGCTCCATGGATCTAAACCTTGTCATCACAATGAACAAAACATGCTGGAGGGATAGGTTCCTGACCCAGAGACTTCACAGACTCTGGAATAGACTGCACATACATGTCAAGCAGAGTGCCTCTTTGGCCCTCTTCAAAAGGAACCTTGATGATTGGATGGGAGATCGGAAATTCACCCCGGGGATCACGTTAGTCACCCTGCTAGACAGGGGTCCAGGGAAATAAATACTGTGGGAAGAAATAGCCAGGGAATTGTTATGGCTAGACTTGTATAGGCTCTAGGGCCAATAGCCTAGTACCAACCTATGAACCTATGAACTACCTCTGACCTTAACAGCCATTCTTCTTCTTTCGGCTTTTCCCGGTTAGGGGTCGCCACAATGGATCACCTGTCCGCTCATGATTGGCAGTGGAGTTTTACGGTGTCAACTTGCCAGTCTGGTGCCCAACCTTCAACAGAAGGCACACACACGCACACACTCATGCCTAAGGCCAATTTAGAGTGTCCAATCCACCTACAGCATGTTTTTGGGATGTGGGGGGAAACCGGAGCACCCGGAGGAAACCTAAGCGACCACAAGGAGGACATGCAGACTCCGCACAGAAGGCACCCCAGCCGAGAATCGAACCAGAGAACCTCTTGCTGCGAGGCCGCAACGCTAACCGTTGTACCACCATGGCCGCCTCTGACCTTAACAGCCGTTATACCTTTTCAATACAGAACTCCGTCACCTTAAAGAGGGACAGTACCATTTCACAGCATACTACAAAAGAATTAAATTCATTTCGACAATTCCAGATTTGATATTGTCAGCATTCGAGGATTCTGAATTTTGTGATTTTGTTTTTTTTTTTACATTTATATATACATATATATATATATATATATACATATATATATATATATATATATATATATATGTCTGTGTGTGTGTGTGTGTGTGTGTGTGTGTGTGTGTGTGTGTATATATGTGTGTGTGTGTGTGTGTGTGTGTGTGTGTGTGTGTGTGTGTGTGTGTGTGTGTGTGTGTGTGTCTCTCTCTACATATATATATATATATATATATATATATATATATATATATATATATAGGTTTACTATTAAAATTTCGAAACAAACTCTGCCTACTGTACTATTGTCAACTAGATAAATGCAAACGAATCAGATACCAAAACACAAAAAGGCCACCCAGATCACTGTAGCTCGAGCAGAAATGGAGTAGAGCAACAACCTTCCACAGATTCCAGTTGTCCAAAAATCCACACCTAGATCCGAATAAACACAGGTTTATTACAGCCAAAGAGGAACCACAGGTTAAGCGCTTTCATCCACTCTATGTAGACTTCCTCAGAACCAATTAATGCCATTGATTGAATGCATTTATAAAGCAGATTTGGCGCCAAAAAACAATTGACATACTTAATTACATACTTGATGTCTGAAAAAACATCTCATACACTCAAAAACATGTATAATCCTAATTTAAAATGCTAACTATTTGTACAAAATAGAACAGAAACATATTAAAATGTATAACATATGTACAAAGCATGTATAAATTACATGTAATAAAACATGTATAAAAAATGTATAAAAAACATCATCCCTATCCTAAACCTGGATATTAATAATATATATTATGTCTACATAAACATAAATGTGTGTCTAACCTCGATCTAAAAGGAGAAAGGGTTTAATACTGATGCTTTCATTTAAACCCGGCCAAGAGGTGGCATCACACAATATCTGCCACTTGGTCTCTAAACACGACTATAGTTATATAGTTTACTATTAAAAGTTCGAAACGAACTCCGTCGACTGTACTATTGTCGAACACGGAAGTTCGAAAACAGTAATATCGATGACAAAAAACAACCTAGGAATGGGTTTTAACATGGGTCGAGATAGGTGTTCAGTGTTATTCCCGACTACAAACATCTCTCCTATCTCGACCCATGTTAAAACCCGTTCCTAGGTTGTTTTTTTGTCATCGATATTACCGTTTTCAAACTTCCGTGTTCGACAATAGTACAGTCGACGGAGTTCGTTTCGAACTTTTAATCGTAAACTATATATATAGTATAGTATAGTATATATATAATATAAATATAATAGTATATATATAGTAACTATATATATTAGGTTGGGAGGGTGGCCTAATGGTTAAGGTGTTTGCCTTACAAACACAAGGTGCAGGGTTTGAGTCTCATAAGGGATAATTGGCTAGGCTTAAAATGGCTCACAAGGGCAGTTAGCTTAGTACTAATCTATGAACCTATGAACCTATATATATATATATATATACATACATATATATTTTATGTTCTGCCATGCAGTCTTCAGCATATTGTAAGAAAGAAATGTTTGTATTTTGCAAACAGGTTTACCCTTCTTATAGGTAAATACTAGGCTAGCTGTCCTTGTGGGCTATTTTAAGCTTAACCAATGCAATGATCTTTTCAAAGGTGAAAACCAAACTCTCTACCTTGTGTTTGTGAAGTAAACACCTTAGCCACTCTACCAACTCCAACCCCTTTTTGTTTCTCTTATATAAATCCATGAAATTAGCTTGGGGGTTTCTGCTAGCATTAAAATCTGTGTTGGTTACATTTCTAGTAATCATTTTAAATTGAGTTGCTGAGACTTGTCTGCATATATCAACTGGACACAAGCTGATTTAAGTATATTTTCTGCACTTATTTAGGATTTGAGTGAGTAAATATTGTGTGTCTTGGATTCAGTAAATATTGTGTCTCTGAATCTCTGCAGTTAGCCATCTGAGCTCACTGAAAGTTGTTAGACTGCTTGAAATTCCTTTGTTAGTGTTAATTAGCTTGGGGGTTTCTGCTAGCATTAAAATCTGTGTTGGTTACATTTCTAGTAATCATTTTAAATCGAGTTGCTGGCTACTGAGACTTGTCTGCATATATCAACTGGACACAAGCTGATTTAAGTATATTTTCTGCACTTATTTAAGATATGAGTGAGTAAATATTTTGTGTCTTGGAGTCAGTAAATATTATGTCTCTAAATCTCTGCAGTTAGTTCCCCACCGTTTCTTGTTGTGGTGTTAATCTTGGTGAGTTTGGAATTGCCCGCCCCTGCTGTAAAATCTCTTTTTGCACACTCCTCCTGGACCCATCTCATTCGCTCACTCAATTGAGTACAGTGAGATCATATTTTGATTTTGGATACTCTTACCAGTTGGTAGATATACAGCTAGCAAGTACGACTAGTGCCCGGCAAACAAGCTTGTATGACAAATATGAAGAAACAAGCCAGCACCACGAGTGGATCAAATAAATGGTTTTTAATAGACTGAAACTAGACCGGTTTCAGCACTTGGCTTTCTTCAGTAGTTAGCCTTCCAGGTGTTCTGCAAAGTCTACAGCAGAAGAGAGGCAAAAGAGTGACTTTGGAGTGAATAAGTATCACTTTTCTGCTTTTCTTGCTGTCTTAACTATTTCCGCCTAAAACGCCAGTTTTTTTTTAGCGAATCTGTGATTTAAAAAGTTTGTTATTGTATACAACTCCGCATAGCTCCTCGTGGTGTCCTGCAGAGTGATACAGGCAACAGAGAGACCCAAGAGAGACTTTTCGAGATTTAAGTATTTATTTTTCTCTGTTTTTTTGCTCCGACTGCCTTCTCCTGCCTAAAGAGTGAATTTCTAACTGATCTGTGCTTTAAAAAGTTTAAATTGCATTTGCCTTCTGCTTTTTACAGTTTTTGCACTTGTTTTATATCAATTTAAGTTGTTTTTGTATTGTATAACTGTTGCAGGCTACACACTAAAGTGCGCTAGCCTGTTTATAGCATTTACAGCATTTTCTGTGTGTTTTTCTGCTGTTTCCTGAAAAAAAAAAAAAAATATTCTCTTTTTCCACCTTTGCTGAACTAGATTAGTCCAGATTTCAGGTTTTGCTGAATTCCGGACAGTGGTATAGTTTCCTGTGTTGCCCATATCCTTACTTGGATAGGAGGAAGCTTCTCTGTTCACCAGTGAGAGTGGGGAGCTTTGAGCAGCCTATCTGTCCCTGGAGGAGTGGTCTCAGACCTGAAACTAGTAGCTTATTGGCCGCTCTGGGTCAATTCCTATCTCTTTCAGTTTCCCTGCTTTAGAACCCACATTTGTGCGGTTTTGCACGATTTTGAGCATAGTGCAGCATTGGGCAGCGCCGCTAAATGGGTTTAAACTATTCCCGGCTCCACAAAGTCTGCTCTTCACTTTTTCCCTTAGAACTGTTCTAAATCTCAAAGTAAGCACTCTATTTTCATTCTAAAGCCCTGCAGTTGCTCGTATAAGTAATCTTATAAGTAAGCACTAATAAACTAAAGCACTACACCCTCTTATACTCCCTTTAAGTACTTGGCTCCCTATTGGTCCTTTTTGATCAGTCAAAAAGTAGTTCCTTATACTATTCTAGCATGTCCAAAAGTCAGTTTCGGGTTTACTCTCCAGTCCAGCTGGTGAATCTGGGAATTTTAAGGCAATGTTACAACTGCCTTATCTACACAGACCACCCTCTCCTCCTCCCAACAAGCTCAAATATATGTGAGAGATGCAACTATATAGGCAAACTGGAGGCTGAGCTCTCTCAACCCAATACTGGCGCAGTCAGTCAGGAGGAGAAGGTAACCACAACATCACAAATCCAGTCTCACATAGACCTATCGCAACAGAAAACCAAACACATAAACACACAAAAACATACTCGGAAGCTCTAAATAAAAATATGCCCAAGCAGCAGAGACCTCCAAAGCAAATATCCAAGCAACCGCTACCCCACAACAATACCTACATATCACATAGCTCACAAAGTCAGTGTGCCACACAGTCACAGCCCTTAAGGCTAAACAACACACCTAATACACTTGTAATAGGTGACTCTATTGTCAGACACACTGACGTCCCACTCACCATGCTGAACAAGGAGGAGGTCACAGTAAGCTGCCTGTTGGGTGCCAGGATCCGCCACATAACACAAGCACTCAGGTCACTCCAAAGCAAGTACAAATATGACTCCGTCACTGTCCATGCTGGTGTGAATGACCTGAGACGTACCTCCCTGGACTACATGAAAAGAGACATAGAGGAGCTCTCTGATCATGTAGCCCAGGCCGGTATGACCCTGACCTTGAGTAGCATCTTACCCTCACCAAGAATGATGCCACAGTATAAAGACAAAATGATCAATTTTAACAACTGGCTAAAGTATTGGTGTCATTCAAAGGGGATCCAGTGTCTGTCAGCCTGGGATGACATGCTCAACAAGCCACATTGCTTCGCTAGGGACGGCTTGCACCTGTCACCCCTGGGCTTTTGAATACTGGCTAAGGCTCTTGCCACCCCCATAGTGCCTTTTTTAGGCAAGGCTCAAAAGACAAACCCACCTCCACAGACAAGAAAAAGAAAAAGAAACTAAGGGTAATGCTGCCCAATGCCA
This sequence comes from Protopterus annectens, assembly GCF_019279795.1. Lineage (NCBI taxonomy): Eukaryota > Metazoa > Chordata > Ceratodontiformes > Protopteridae > Protopterus > Protopterus annectens. The sequence continues at coordinate 1,552,078,139 of NC_056725.1, read as the reverse complement.
GAAGTCTAAACCTCAAGATGCACGCACTCAAGGCTCTCCTCAGTATGGAGAATATCGACATCTGTGCAGTAACAGAAACCTGGTTCAAGGAACCCGAGAGCACCCCAGCACTACCAGGTTATACCTCATACCATGCTTTTCGGCCCCAAAACTTGGACCGAACCACAAAAGGAGGGGGAGTATCCATATTCATCAAAGATACCCACACCTCTAGGTTAATGGCACTGCATGAAGCATCAGAGACCATCCATGTGCAACTAACAGTGAGCAAAACTGCCTTTCAGTTTGTAGCCTGCTACAGACCACCCTCCCAAACTCAGGAACTCCACTCGGCTTTCCTGAGAACACTGGAGAATATGAAGGTCTCTCCAAACACCATTATATTGGGTGACTTCAACTACCCAAACATAGACTGGGAGCACTACTCAAGCCCCAACACCCTCGCCCAACAGTTCCTAGAATTTATAAACTCAAATGCTATGGAACAACTGGTCACCACTCCCACAAGAGGGGAAAACATATTGGACCTGATCATCACCAACATGGGGACTCTATGTTCCATACCAGAGGTATACCCCTCATTGGTAAGATCTGACCATCAATTAATCTCACTGGACATCCATATCCCGTCCCCACTCCCAGCCAAGGAAACCATGGTGAAGAACTTCTCAAAAGAAAACTTCACACTTCTCAAAACCGAGGTGGAATCCTTCAAAGCCCCCGGGCCAGTGGAAAATACGGCCCAAACCACAGAATCCTTTACAAACGCTTTCTATGGACATCTACAGGAATGCATGGATCATGCCATCCCAAATAAAACCAAGACTCATTACTCCAAAGGCAGGAGACCTGTCTGGTGGACCCCAGCCATAAATGAGCTATACAAGAAAAGGAAGAAGCTACTACATGATAGAGCAAAATCCCAAAAAGGGAAGGCATCTCTGATTAGTACTAGCAAGAAACTACGATCCCTCATAAAATCATCTAAGGCCAGCTTCAAAATTAAAATTGCACAAGATGCTAAAGATAATCACAAGGCCTTCTTTAGTTATGTCAGGAACCTGGGTGGCAACTCCCAGATATGCTCTGAGTTAGTTCAAACTGACAAAAAATAACTGAACCCACAGACATTGCCAACATCCTGGCAGACAGGTTCAGTGCAAACTTCTCCACCCCTTCCCCCCAAAAAGAGCAAATGTCTATCCCAAAAGAGTGTAGCCTCCCTGACATCACAGATGCACAGGTGAGAGCTGCCCTCTCCAAAGCAAAAAACACAGCATCAATGGGACTGGACGGTGTCCCGGGCTGTGTCTTACATGAACTCCAAGAAGAACTGAACCCTCACATAAAGTCACTGTTCAGTCTCAGCCTTACTACAGGATATGTACCCAAGGAATGGCGTACAGCAACAATGGTCCCACTCCACAAAGGTGGTGCCACAACGGACCCCAGAAACTATTGCCCTATAAGCCTGACTAGCCTGGTCTGCAAAGCAATGGAGCGTATCATCATGAAACTCATAAACATTGGGAACCTCCAAACACTGGATCCTATCCAATTCGGCTTTGTTAAGAGCAGATCTTGCCTCTTGAACTTGGTCGACTTCTTTGAAACAGTCACCAAGGCCATAGATGAAGGGAAGGTAGTCCACACAGCCTACCTAGACCTCACAAAAGCCTTTGACACAATACCCCACTCGGGCATCATAAATAAGCTCACCAGCTTAAATATCAACCCCTATGTCACAAGATGGGTTGCAAACTGGCTTAGGGATACAACCCACATGGTCAGAATTGCAGGTGCCATGTCAGACTCTAAACCAGTTACAAGTGGCATCCCACAAGGCTCAGTCCTGGAACCTCTCTTGTTCAGTATATATTTCTCTGAGGTACAGGCTAACATGGGAGGACTATGGCTGACCAAGTTCGCAGATGACTGCAAACTGGGTGCCATAATCAACTCGCCGACTGACACAAGCATCCTCCAAAAGGGTCTCACAGAGATGGATAACTGGTGCCAGAGCCCTGGCCTAAAGCTAAATGCCAAAAAGTGCATAGTCATTCCCTTTGGGAAAAACAAAGTGCCCACAAATTTCCGCATAGGTGGTAATCCATTAAGTACGGAAGACGTAATTAGGGATTTGGGGACCCAAGTAGATAGCAATCTCTCCTTTGACAATCACATTGCCAAAGTGGTTAGAAAGACCTTCTATATAGCCCACCTTATCACGAAAGGGTTCACATCTAGATCAAGAGAGGTCATTGTGCCCCTCTACTCATCAGGCCCATAATTGAATACAATGCCCCATTTGGGATGTACCTTACCTGACACCTGCAGCAACTGGAAAGACCCCAAAAGTACCTCACCAAGAGGATCAAGGGACTCAAACAGATGCCCTACGCAGTTAGGCTAAAGAAACTCCAGCTCTACTCAGTTGTTTACCACCTACTCAGAGGCGATCTGTGCCTGACGTATAAAGCCATGTCCAACTCAGAATTAATGGACATGCTCCACCTCAGGAAATCCAAATCCCTTAGAGCTACATGCTCCAGGGACTTAAACCTCAGCACAGAAATAAATAGGACATGCTGGAGGGACAGATTCATATCCCAGAGGCTCCCCTCACTCTGGAACAAAATCCCAATCCATGTTAGGCAGAGTCCCTCAATGACTCTCTTCAAGAGAAATCTTGACGAGTGGATGGGAGATCGTAGGTTTACCCCTGGGATCTCTTCTGTGTCCCTACTAGACAGAGGCACAGTCAACTAATCTAAAAGGGTGGTGAAAGCCAAACACACTCTGGCTAGGCTTATAAATGCCCTAGGGCAGATAGCCTAGTATCGACCTATGAACCTATGTGAACTAATGATACACATAACTATCAGATCTCCACTGTTAGATTACCAATTCCAGAAATTAAACAAGCTTTTCCTCAGTCTAGATCTGACTACATTTTCCCACATTCAAGTAGAATCCATACTTCCTAAACTCTACATCAACATAATTTTCTGAACTACTTTCACAGTACTACCATAACAAACAGGGTTTCATTGCATCTCCAAAATAGATGTATGTGTGTGTGTGTGTGTGTGTGTGTGTGTGTATATATATATATATATATATATATATATATATATATATATATATATATATATACTATAAATATATATGCACACACACACACACACACACACACATATATATATATATATATATATATATATACTATAAATATATATATATATATATATATATATATATATGCACACACACACACATATATATATATATATATATATATATATATATATATATATATATATATATATGTTGCATAACACTACACTTGCACTCGCATGCAAACACACACACGCACACACATACATATATATATATATATATATGTGTGTGTGTGTGTGTGTGTGTGTGTGTGTGTGTGTGTGTGTGTGTGTGTGTGTGTGTGTGTGTGTGTGTGTGTGTATTTGTATGTTACTCCTTCGATCTTACATATCAAGCACTGGCCAAGAAAAAAAGGGTGGTCACCCAAGTACTGCATGTTGTCCTTCTATACGTGTCCTGAGACTGATAATAGCAGAAACATATAGAAAGGAGTAATGAGCTCTTATCTGAACAGAATTATTTTGTTAGATGATCTGTGCACAAGTTTTGTGTAAACTGCTCTGTACATTTCTTTGAAATTTGAATCTTTCAGGACTGTGTCATTTAATGGCGGAGTCAAGTGCTCTTATCTATTAAATGAAAGATTTTTGCTAGGACATTATTCATTTAAAGTGAAAAAAGGAGATTATTAATTAAGCTTTTATTAATACTTTGTAGGATTATCACTTTACAGGCTTAGAAAATGTTTTGTATGAGTTCTCTGAAGGATGCAGCAACTTGAAGAGAGGATGATAATTCAATATTTTTCTGTTTCAAGACCTGAGAAATTAAAAGCTAATGGCTCAAAGTTTTTATTTCTTGTTTTACCCCATGCTTACTATGTATTAAGCCCCTGCTATAGCAGTGCTCACTCATTGCCCATCACCTAGGAAAGAGCCTGTTGTGCTGCGTCTGCCATTCAAGCAGTCCCGAAATACTTACTGTTTTTTTACTTAAACTCTCCTAAAGCAGGTCATGTGGTGCTTAGAAACACAAGAGCCTGCTGTGCCATGTACTGTAAGTCTGCACATTCCTACACATGCTTCATGGAGGCTACTGCATGGAGCTTGTTAGGGCCATGTGCCATGCAGAGGTACAAGAAGATGCTGAAGGCTTGGGGGCAGGGATCCAGAGGGGCTTTTAATGACCTGAAAAGGACATTTTTACATTCTTTTTTTTACTATTTACTATCATAAAATAAGTATGTACATGATATGCATTATATATACTGTCAGCAAAAGTTGCATTAAAAATAATTTACATAAATTTCATTTCAAAATTATAAATGAAGCCAATTCCTTTCTTCATCTGTATCCAAAGTGTGACTAGGATGCATGCATTTACCTGGAGTATACCTTTTTAAATTCTCATCTCCACCTGTACTACACAGACAAAAAAATCAATCCTCTCTTATTCTGGGCTAATAGGATCTCCCCTTTTCTCTTCAGACACAATAGGAATAACTGTAAAGTTAATTTACTGGCTCATCTAGAATGTGGTCTCACTCTGATTGCTGTAGCATCTAAGAGAAATGTATCCATGATTCAAACCATCTCAAACACCATATGCAGATTCATTAATCTCCTCAAGCAATGAACACCACTGCAAAACCACTGAAAAGGTATCTGTACCTGTGAAACAATGTTCTGAGTTTCTATTTCCCTCTGAGCTGTTTAAACTTATCAAGAATGAGACCTTCCCCCCACTAGCTTTCAGACTATTCGGAGATGCACCAGCATACACACCCTTAGAAATCTTAACCACTCAGGCTCTCTCCTCCAAACCAGGCTTCACTGCACATACATGTTTTCTCAAACTTTGGTCCAAAACTGTGGGAATTTCTCTCCCTTCTTTTCTTAAAAATCATTCATCTTTCCCCCATTTTCTGAGAACTAAAAGCATATTACAAAACTCTGTGTGTCACATACCTCTCAACCTCTTACCACAAGAAATCTGGACAATGCCAAAAAGAATAGAGGGACAAAGGCCCAAAATAGGGACATATTTTAAATATTAAACTTTTAAACGTAGAAAGTTGTTACAATAAAAGGATTTCTTTGAGTATGCATTTTCTGAACGATACGAAGTCTGAAATTCAAATGTTTGTCATTATTAAGTGACATCAATCCTCAATTATTTGTCAGCAAACCACAAATTTGATGAACAAATCAAAAATACAAGTCAAAAATCTGGACATTCTGAGAAAATCTGGACAATTGAGAGGTGTGTGTGTGTGTGTGTGTGTGTGTGTGTGTGTGTGTGTGTGTGTGTGTGTGTGTGTGAGAGAGACACTTACTCTACAGCCAGGGATGGCTTAGATGAACTGCCACCCTAAGCAAAGAGTTCCACAGTGCCCCACATTGCCCACTACCCCCCTTCACATCACCCAGTGCCTCCTCACATGCCTCCTCACACCACCATTCTGGCCTATCTACACCATTCAGATTAATTTTTTTGCCTTTTTCTCACAGTTTGTCTTATTCCTCAGTTTTTCAGTTTTTTTTTCCTGCATTCATTCAATCAACACATCCTAGCTAGGCAAGACTACACTCTAATAACTGTGGAGGAAATAACTGCATTAAGCCAAGCCATGGCAGGCCCTAGGTGCTCTAAAGTACATTTAAGAGTTTTTTAAAAACGTGTTGCATCCAGTGATGGCCTGAAAAAATTCTGATTAAGGAAACAAATTCAGTTTTATTCTTCAAGTTTAATTTTTAATGTACCATTTCAACACATTATACCTGACCGGGACTGCACTGTTATAACTGAGGAGAAAGCAAGTGAACTAAGTCAATGGTCTGGGGACTACTATACGGCCAAAAGCCATGGGGGTTCCAGATGCTCTGAGGTGCATTTCAAACTTTTTAAACAACCTTTTCATCCAATGATGGTCTGAACAAGAATCCTGACTAGAGAAACACATTCTACATCACTCTTCAACTTTGCTTTTTTCCTACATCCTTTCAACACACCCTAACCCACTAATACTGCACTGTAATGACTGTAGAGGAAATAGCTGAGTTACATTGGGGATCTTGGGCCACTAAGACCCTAGACGCTCTGAAGGTTCTAGATGCTACAAGTACATTTTAGACCTTTTTTCCAACCTTTTGATCAAACCTTGACCTGAACAAAAATCATGATTAAAGAAAGACATTAGTGCTGTTCTTGAACTTTGCTTTTTCCTGCAGGATTCAATGAGCCCTAGGTAACCCACACTACACTAAGGTGAAATAACTGCATTAAGCAGTACCGCAGGGGGCCACTAGGCCACCAAAAGCCATATGAGTTCTAAATGCTCTGAGCTGTATTTTAGAGCTTTTCCCTCAACCTTTTGATCCAATGATGGCCTGAACAAAACTTGCAAGGAAAGAAATTCAGTCTTAGTTTATTATTTAGTTTTCAAGGAAGAAATAAGTTCTGTACAAGGCTTAATGCTCAGAACTGACAAATTAACAGTTCACAATAAGCTGCAATAACAAATGATTAATAAATCATATGTGAGAATAGTAACATGCTTCTCTACCTTCCCCTTCAAAAAAAATAAAATAACAGTCACCTTCTGTGTACCCCTATCTGGTATTAGACTGGGATGAAAGTGAAGGCAGAAATGACCACAGTCATTTATATATATATATATATATATATATACATATACACACACACACACATATATATATATATATATATATATATATATATATATATATATGTATGTGTGTATCATATTGCTGCTGTCATAGATATACACAGCATGCCTCCTAACCGCTACCCCTAAAAGACAGCCACTATCTTTGTACCTCTCTATCAGACAGGAAAGAAACTAGAAAAAAAGGGCAAACAGAATATAACATATTTCAACCTGTTGCTGTCAAACATATAAACAACATGTCTACTTACATTTCCTCGAAAGAGAGACACTTGAATACACATCTGAGGTTGGTAAGGAAAGTGAAAAAATATTCACTATAGTGTTTCCAACTTGTTAATTCTAGAAAACACACTGATCCCATACAAGCTATGGTGACCCTCTGTGCATACCTCTGAAGTTTGTGAGGGAAGTTAAAGAAATAATGACCACACTGTCTGCAGCCCAACACATACTTCTGTGGTTTGGGAAGAAAATTAAAGAAATAAGGACATTGGCCCCAGACTCCCCAAAAGAAACTACAATGACCTCCTGTGCACCTTTCTCAGAAGGATTTGTTTTGGAGTAGCTAAGGTTCAGGGCAGAGGCCACTTCAAAATCCACCTATACAGCCCTGGAGTGTTGGGGCCACCATGCTCACAGAAGTTCTGAAGATCTGGATGTTATGAGATGCATTTTATGCCTTATCACAAGACGGTCAGTTAATTTTATCCACACAGCCCCACCCACCACGTCTGTGTATAGTTCAAATATCCGTCTGTGATTGAAGAAGATGCCTGTGTAATGTTGTTCACATATGTTCCACACATGAACTATTCCAAGTTGCTTCACACATTTCACGCCAGGCATGCAAAGCCAGAATAATGAGCAAGCAACAACAGACACAGCTAGTCACGTTCCTCTACAGACAGCCTCAACATTTACAGCTACGTTGACTGTGCATATCTCAGATGTCCAGTAAACTAATCCATTTTACTTGACACATCACAGATGTCTACTTAACTAGCCCATCTTATTTCACACAAATGTATCCTAGTCTTTAGTGAGCAAAGAACAAGGGGTCAAATGCTTTCAGAAAACAGCTCCAACCCTCACTCAGAAGTTAGAGCTACTTGTGTGTGCATTTCAGACTATTGTGATATAAAATGATGGCCATGTATTTTATTTCAGCTCTTTGAACTTCCACATAAAGAGTAGTCATACATTAAAAGTATTCCAAGTTGCTTCACAAAAATCGTGTTAAAACTGCAAATGCACACTAGTCCTGCAAAGCTAGATAGTGAGTGTTTAAAATGAAAATGAAAAAAAAAAAAAAACAAGAGGGTTAGCTACTGTCTACAGACAGCACCCACTCCCACACAACAGTCATAGCTAAAACTGACATCTGTGTATTATATTTCAGTTTTGTTCCATGGAAATAGTAGCAACACATTCATAGGTTCATAGGTTCATACTAGGCTATCTGCCTGAGGGCATTTACAAGTCTAGCCCATAGTTTTGTGGCTTACGCCACCCCTTTAGTTTGGAGAAACTATGCCCATTATTTTGCTGTGCCTCTGTCGAGCAGTGACACTGAGGTAATCCCTGGGGTATATCTGCGATCTCCCATCCATTGGTCAAGATTCCTCTTGAACATGGCCAGCGAGGTGCTCTGCCTCACATATACCGGGATTTTGTTCCACAGCATAGGGAGTCTTTGGGTGATGAATCTATCCCTCCAGCACGTCCTATTAATAACCGTGTCGAGGTTTAAGTCTCCCACCCTTGTGGCTCTGAGGGATCTAGATTTTTTGAGGTGAAGCATGTTCTTCAAATCTAGGTTTGACATGGCCTTGTATGTCAGGCACAGGTCACCTCTGGGCAAGCGGTAAGCGACTGAATAGAGCTGGAGTTCTTTCAGTCGGGCAGCATAAGACAGATTTTTGAGACCCTTTATCCTTTTGGTGAGGAACTTTTGTGGCCTCTCCAGCTGCTGCAAGTGTCGGGTCAGATACATTCCGAATGGGGCATTGCACTCAATCATTGGTCTAATGAGTGATGAGTATAGGGAGACTATGACCTCCCTTGATCTAGATGCGAATCCCTTCATGATAAGGTGGGCAATGTAGAAGGTCTTCCTAACTACTTTAGCAATATGAGTATCAAATGAAAGGCTACTGTCAACCTGGGACCCCAGATCCCTGATAACTTCTTCTGTGCTCAGTGGATTGCCACCTATATGGTAGCTAGGGGTAACCTTGTTTTTCCCGAAGGGTATGACTATGCATTTCTTGGCATTTAACTTTAGGCCATGGCTCTGGCACCAGTTATCCATTTCTGTGAGACCCTTCTGAAGGATATCTGTGTCAGATGTGTTTTCGACTATGGCGCCCAGTTTGCAGTCATCTGCAAACTTTGTCAGCCATAACCCTCCTGTGTTTGCTTGTACTTCGGAAAAGTAGATGCCAAACAAGAGTGGGCCCAGGACTGAGCCCTGTGGGACACCACTTGTGACAGGCTTTGAGTCTGACATGGCGCCGCAACTCTGACCCTGTGGGTTCTGTCACTCAGCCAGTTTGCAACCCATCTTGTGATGTATGGGTTTACATTTAAGCTGATGAGTTTTTCAATGATACCCAAGTGGGGTATTGTATCAAAGGCCTTCGCCAGGTCGAGGTAGGCTGTATGGACTGCCTTTCCCTCATCAATGGGCTTGGTGACTGTTTTGAAAAAGTCAACCAAGTTTAAAAGGCATGATCTGCCTTTGACAAAGCCAAACTGGGTTGGATCCAAAGTCTGCAAATTCCCTATGTCTTTATTTATGAGATCCATTATGATCCTCTCCATGGCTTTGCAGATAAGGCTTGTCAAGCTAATGGGACGGTAATTTCCAGGGTCGGTGGAGGCACCGCCTTTGTGAAGTGGGACCACAGTTGCTGTGCGCCACTCCCTGGGTACGTATCCGGAGGTGAGACTAAGATTAAACAGCTGTCCTAACTGCGGGTTTAATTCCTCGTTGAGTTCGTGGAGCACACAGCCGGGGACACCATCAGGTCCCATGGATGCTGTGTTTCTTGCCTTGGAGAGAGCAGTTCTCACCTGGGCGTTAGAGATGTTTGGGGGGCTACAATCGTTTGTTATAGATATCTCTCCTTTTGGGGGGGGGAGAAGTTTGCACTGAACCTGTCAGCCAGTATGTTGGCAATGTCTGTAGGATCAGTAATCTTCACATCATTTTGAACTCATTCTGAGCATATCTGGGAGTTTCCTCCCAGGTTTCTAACATAGCTAAAGAAGGCCTTATGATTGTCTTCTGAGTCCTTAGCTATTTTTCTCTCAAAATTTGCTTTGGATGATTTTATGAGAGCTCTTAGCTTTTTACTTATAGTGATCAAAGGTGTCTTACCTTTTAAGGATTTTGCTCTATCTTGTAGTAGCTTCCTCCTTTTGTTGTAGAGTTTGTTTATGGCTGGGGTCCACCAGACTGGACGCTTGCCTTTGGTACAAAGAGTCTTTGTTTTGCTTGGGATTGCCCGATCCATGCAGTCCTGCAGGTGCTGGTAGAAGGCATTTGTAAGTGATTCAGCGGCTTGAGTAATGTTTACCGCAGGCTCGGGGGCCTTAAAGGAGACCACACTAGTCTTTAGAAGTGTGAAGTCGGCTTTCGAGAAGTTCTTTACTGTGGTCTTTTTTATTTCAGGTGGGGGTGGGATGAGGACCTCCAGCGAGATAAGTTTGTGATCTGATCTCACCAGTGAGGGGTATACTTCCGGTGTTGAACATTGTGCTCCCATGTTCGTGATGATGAGATCAAGTATGTTTTCTCCACTTGTGGGGATGGTGACTAGTTGTTCCATGGCATTTGAGTTTATGAATTCCAGGAACTTTTGGGCTAGAGTGTTTGGGCTTGAGTAGTGTTCCCAGTCTATATTAGGGTAATTGAAGTCCCCTAGTATGATGGTGTTCGGTGATACATTTATCCCCTCCAGTGTTTTCAGGAAAGCCATGTGAGGTTCCTGAGTTTGCGAGGGTGGCCTGTAACATGCTACAAATTGCAGAGCAGTCTTGCCTATGGTTAATTGCACCTGGATGGTCTCCGATGCATTGTGCGTTGCCACCAATCTTGAGGTGTGGGTGTCCTTGATGAATATGGATACCCCCCCTCCTTTCTTGGTATTGTCCGGATTTTGGGGCCTGAACGCATGATATGAGGTAAAACCTGATAGTGCTGGGGTGCTCTCAGGAGCCTTGAACCAGGTTTCTGTCACAGCACAGACATCGATGTTCTCCATACTGAGAAGGGCCTCGAGTGCATGCATTTTGAGATTAAGACTTCTGGCATTGAGCAGCATTACCCTTAGTTTTTTTCCTTTATTGTGTTCTAGGGTGGTAGGTTTAGAATTTGAGCCTTGCCTAAAAAAGGCACTATGGGGGTGGCAAGAGCCTTTGCCAATATCCGGAATCCCAGGGGTGACAGGTGCAAGCCGTCCCATGCGAAGCAGCGTGGCTTGTCCAGCATGTCATCCAAGGCAGACAGACATTGGATCCCCTTTGAATGACACCAGAGTTTAAGCCAATTGTTAAAGCTGATCATCTTATCTCTGTATTGTGGCATCTTTCTTGGTGAAGGTAGGATACTGCTCAAGGTCAGGGTCATACCTGCCTGGGCTACATAATCAGAGAGCTCCTCAATGTCTCTTTTCATGTAGTCCAAGGAGGTACGTCTCAGGTCGTTTACACCAGCGTGGACAATGACTGAGTCGTACTTGTACCTGCTGTTGAGAGACCTGAGTGCTTGCGTTATGTGGCGGATTCTAGTGCCCGACAGGCAGCTTACTGTGACCTTCTCCTTACTCAGTCTGGTGAGCGGGACGTCAGTGTGTCTGACTATGGAGTCACCAATGACTAGTGTGTCATGCATTGTGTTTGGCCTTAAGGGCTGTGACTGTTTGACACTCTGACTGTGAGGTCTATGTGTTGCAGGTGTTGTGGTCTGAGGTGGTAGTTGTTTGGGTGTCTGCTTTGGTGGCCTATTCTAAGTTGTTTCACATAAATCACAGTAATCTTGTAATTGTACACTAGTTCCTCAAAGTCAGATAGTAAATCCTTAAAATGAGAAAACGACAGTATCCGTTATTTTTACAGACAGCTCCCACACCCACATATCAGTTATACTTAAAAATGACTGCCATGGACTGCATTTCAGCTCTGTTTTACAGAAACAGCAGTCATGCATTAAGGTATTCCAAATTCCTTCACACAAATCACAGCAATACTGTAAAGTTTATCATATTCCTCCACAGACAGGGCCACCTTTTTTTTCCATTACTCAAATTCATTTAGTTAGGGGGACATCAGGTTTAGCGTCAACAAACATTTTCTGAGGAAAAAGAAGAATACACCTCCTATGTTTGGCCTTTTTGATTGACTGCAATCCTTAGTGGTCAAACAAGAATAAAAAAAATGTACATGGAATGTACCTCTTAACCTCTTAGTACAAGAAATATGGACAAAGTCAAGAATGATGGAGGAATAAAAGCCCAAAATCAGGCCAGATTTTAAATGTTGTTCTTTTAAACTTAGAAATTAGCTAGAATAACAGGTTTTGTGTTAGCATGCATTTTCTGAAGGGTATGAAGTCAAAAACTTAAAATGCCCATCATTATATAGTTAATTCAGATCTTAGTAATTTTCTAGAAAAGCACAAACTTTAAGTGGAACAGACAAAAGTTGTTGTTGTGTCTTTCGGCTTATCCCGGTTAGGGGTCGTCACAGTGGAACACCGGTCTGCTAATGTATGGTAGTGGATTTTTACGTGCTGAGTTACCAGCCCTGACGCACAACCTTCAACGAAAGGTACGCCCATTCACGCATGCCTCCACACAGAAGATGCTCTAGCTGAGAATCGAAAGGGAAAACGTCTTGCTGTGAGGCGACAATGTATGAGGCAAAAATCCAGGTAGTTGAGTGGTATGCCGAAAGACAAAGCAAACAAAATCAGACATGTTTTGCAAAATCAGGGTCAGCTGAGAACTAGCCAGCCACCAGCCATCCAAATGATCTGGTTGAATGCTATTACCAAAACAAAACCTAAAAAAAAAAAAAATTAAAAATTAAAAAATAAATAAAAAAACAAACTTACCGTATGCTATTACCAAATTTTCTCATTGCACTGGTCTCTTGGTTTTGAATTTGTTGACTTCTTCCTCTGTCCCATCCATGATCTATCTGATATGGGAAGTCCAATAAATAGAAATTCCAAAACTGACAGACTTGCTCCCTTGGGCACCACTCACTTCTCTGGTAGAGGTACTTTTCTGTTATGTACGTATTAATTTTAAAGTAAAGAAACACTACTTTTCTTTACTATAAAAATTAAATATCAGAAAAGCACACCTACAAGACAACTAAGAGTGGTACCCTAAGCAGTCACCTACTTAGCCTATGTTCAAGGCTGGCCATGCCTACAATCATGGTATTTTCTACTAACCAACCCAACTATGAGGATTGTGAAACATCATGGAGGGATTTTCACATCATATTATTTGGCAAACCCCACAACCATTTGGAATGAGAATTATCAGATTTTGGGCAATGGAATCACCTTGTAAGCAAAGTTTACCACTCTTCAAACATTGCATGATGGGATTACAAATGGGGGTCAAGGAATCCACTGGCACTAGATGCACTACCAAAAGCAACATTAGACACATGTATAGTGCCATCCTCAGCAGTGTAAATGATACCATATTAATTTATTTCCTTTACACTACACACCAAAAGTCCAGGCATTCCCAGTCTTAGCAATGCTCCCATCTTGCATGGCACTATTACCTTGGGAGTATTGCAGCAACCCTCTTCAAAAAATCCCCAATATTGATAGATTTACTGCACATCAGGAAGTCAGATGGCATCAGAAGTACTTGGTCCAGAGATCTAAACCTCTTCTGCAACTACCACTGTTTTGGAACAGACTCACCATCGACATAAAACAAAGTTCATCCCTGTGCATATTCAAGCACAACTTGGATCTATGGATGGGAAACAGAAAATGTACCCCAACCTGATCCCTGTACTACTAATGGTCAAAGGCAGCTCCTAAATGCTTTATCCCATACAAAGGTCCCCTCAAATTATCTATGGTATGATCCCATTTATTCTCATTACAGGTAATATATAATTATTAATCATGGGATGGGTGAAACTAATCTATGGCAAAATGGGTAGGTTATTTTAAGCACAAAAAGGGAAATTGGCTAGGCTTAAAATGGCCTACAAGGGCAGCTAGCCTAGGACTTACTATTAACACACACTAGGTCAAGGATACCATGACAGCTCCAAAAGAAACATCAAGACTGTAAAGAAGGGAAACAAGTCAGCTACAAGAAACATGCCCAGATGATAAGACTACAGGAAGTCCCTTGCTAAAGCAGAGGAACTCAGTAAACAATGATGGTTAGCATTAGCCACAGAGTTTTCTGTGTACCTTTACAGAAAAGATAGCTAGTGAATGACTGCAAGAAACATTATGCATTGTTCACACAAGGAATCACATCATAAGTGGTAGTGGGTGGGAATCCAGGATTCAAGGATCACGGTATTATGATCCTGGACAAATAACTGACAGTACATTAATTCATACCAGTAAACAGATGTACACCAAATAATGGCTGAGCACTCACTCAGTCTCTTAGACTGTGTTTGAACCATGCTGATATCAATACCCAGGAACAGACTTTACATAAATTAAGCACAAGGGTGTATACACACACATACGCGTTCACACGTACACACACCTTATGCACAATCGTATGCACACACGTGCGCTTATTCGCATGCATATACCCATGTACACTCGCATACATGCACTTGCACACACTTGCATGCACACACCCATGCACA